>NW_021621323.1:2976367-3038458 GCF_004785775.1 Grammomys surdaster
TAGATAGATGATAGATAGATGATAGATAGATAGATAGATAGATAGATGATAGATAGATAGATGATTGATAGATAGATAGATAGATGATAGATAGATAGATAGATAGATGATAGATGATAGATAGATGATAGATAGATAGATAGATCATAGATAGATAGATGATAGATAGATGATAGATAGATAGATGATAGATAGATGATAGATAGATAGATGATAGATAGATAGATAGATAGATGATAGATAGATGATAGATAGATGATAGAAAGATAGATAGACAGATGATAGATAGATGATTGATAGATGATAGATAGATAGATAGATAGATAGATGATAGATGATAGATAGATAGATGATAGATGATAGATAGATAGATGATAGATAGATAGATGATAGATAGATAGATAGATAGATAGATAGATAGATGATAGATAGATAGATGATAGATAGATGATAGATGATAGAAAGATAGATAGATAGATGATAGATAGATGATAGATAGATGATAGATAGATGATAGATAGATGATAGATAGATAGATAGATAGATAGATGAGCAAATACCACTCAGCTAAGCTTCTAACTTGTGAAAGGAATTTTTAAAAAGCTTAGAGCATGGCGTAGTGGTATACATCTTTAATCCCAGCACTCTGGAAGTAGAGGCTGGTAGAACTCTAAGTCAAGGCTAGCCTGGTCTAAAGAGAGAGTTTCAGGATAGCCAAGCTTAGAAAGTGACAGAAAACATTGAAAATAGAAAGCTGTGAAGACGTAGTTGAGTGAGGGAGCCCTGTTCCAGCCCCAGCACACAGCAGAACTCGGCAGCTCCCACCACGGGATTCTGGCTTTACCGCTAAGGATGAAAGAAAGGAACTATGGAATCTGCCCCCATGACTCAGGAAAGCTGCTGAGGCCAGGCCTGTGCCAGAAGCATCCCTGCATGGAGTGCAATAAAGGGCAAGGTTCTGCTCTGCTAAGTTTTCAACTTGTGAAAGGAATTAAAGTAAAGCTTATAATAAGGCTCCCATTGCCTCTGGCTCTTAGAGTAAGCACTCACTCCACAAACACAGTTCCATAATGATCCCTGAGCCTTGAGAGGAAGGAGAACAACATACATGTACCATTTAGGGCTGAGTATTCTGCATTCTCTTCTTCTCTACACCTTAGCCGGTTGTGTGTCTCCATAGTGTAAAATAGCATTGTTTAAAACATTGCTTAAAAGTCTAAAGTTCAAAGTCTCTTCTGAAACTCACGGCAATGTCTTAACTTTATCCCATATAAAATCCAAATGGAAAGGCAGTTCATGTACTTCCAACATACAGTGGCACAGAATATACATTACTGTTCCACAGGGAGGGAAGGATTGCCGTGGGGAAACACTGGACCAAAGCAAGATGGGAAACCAGCACGGCCAACTCCAAATTCTGTATCTTCATGTCTGATGTCGCCAACTCCTTTCAGCTTTGTTGACAACAACACACTTCTATCTCTTGGGCTGGTTCCACTTCCTGTTAACAGCTTTTCTAGGCAGGCATCCCCTGGCTCTAGCTTCTCCAACATTTTGATGTCTCCAAGGCAATCCTTCACAGCTTCACACAATGACCTCTCTCAGCCTCCATACACTTCCTTCAACGAGGCCATTACCCACTCCAACAAGGCCGCAGCTCCTAATCGTGCCACTCACTGTAAGAGATGGGGCCATCTTCACTCCATCTCCCACATGACTCCTGCACTGGTTTGGTTAGAGTTACCCCCAAGATATTCTATTTCTTTCTGGCTAAGTCTCATCCTCCTTGTGAGGGTCTGACCACTGGGAATTTGACCATGCTCCAGTAAGTATATGGACCAAATGAAATGAACCCGTTAGGTTTTTGGTGGAGGGGACGGGAGGATAAGGGGGTAGAGGGATCATAGAGGAAGGGGACAGCAGGCATAGAAAGACTCGGAGATGAGAGAGACGGAGATACAGAGATTTTGAAACAATCAATAAAACATAATTAAATAGTAGTAATAATCGGTGGTCTCAAATAGAAAAGCAGATCGATTCAATGGCACCAGAGAGGAAAGTCAGGAGCCAAAGTTTGAATGATCCAACAAACTGGATACAATAATTGGCAATACTGATTTTAAAAATCTAAGCAACGGGGGGATTTTCGGCAAGAAAATTGACATTTTGGAAAAAAATATGAAGAGTAAATTAAAATTTTAACGAACAACAGAAACAAAGATCAACATAGATACTACCAAAGATGTGATCAAGCAAAAGTAAGAATAAACGTGGATGGGAGGAAAAGTCAGTTAAATACTACAGTCGTGTATCAATAAAGGACAAAACAGACACAGCAGTAGCTAGCACTCCTGAATACCATGAAAGAGGGAACCTCAGCCACGCCAGGTGACACCTGCCTGTAACCCCAGAAAATGAGAGAAAGAGGTAGGAGGATTATGAGACTAACCTGCTATATACAAAGTGAGTTCCAGGTAAGCCGTGTAATGAGCCCTATCCCAAAATCATTGAGTAACTATTATTACTATTATCATTATTATTATTACTACTAGCATTATATTGCCCTGTCTTTAATGCTGCTGTTATTTGTATTCTTTGTCTACAATAAGCCAGACACTTCACCAGTGTTGTTTGGCTTGAGTAACTGGGCCCTATTTTCCATTGCTATTGCAATCATGAATACTAACAGATGTTGTTTTAAGGTACTACACTGAGACCATCTGTGTATCTGTTCGATTCACAGATAAGAAAACAACAATGTAAATAAACTATTTTCAAAGTTCCACAATCTTTAAGTAGTTGGGAGTGATAGACTGCAATCAACAACTTCCCTTATCCAGATAGGAATGTTTGTGTGAAACATCCTGGCCAAGAAACATAAGCAATGGTCAGAGAAACAAGACGCAGGGCAAGGTTCAGAGAAGGATCAGTTCAATTCTGAATGTTAGTTTCATAGTTCCTATATGACGTCAAAATGGGGGTGCCATACATCCATTAATTTCTACAGGGTTGGAGCTCAATGGGGAATCAGTGCTGTAAACACACGGTGAAAGTAATAAGAATAGACAGTAATACCTGAAACCATAAAACTGCATGTGTTTCCCGGCAAAAGTGCCTAAATAAAAAAGATACAATGGCTAAAATGCCATTTCCTGTTTTAGTGATTCCTGGTATTACATTTACAGTAGAGGAAAACAGCGCCTTCACTTAAAATGAACTTCATTTTTGATATATGTCCCAGACATAATTAACACTGAAAGTTCATCCTCGTGACAGATTGAACAGAGAGCATGCAACTTGGATTTGGATCACAGAGAGCATCTGTCAATGAAATTTGTTTGCATAATTACAATGTAAACTTTGATTCATTACAAAAAACAATGTATATTTTTATTCTTATCTCAGAAAGCAAAGGTTCTCTGGGGTTTTTTAACTATTCAGATTTAAACACAATGAAATCAAATAAACCATGGTAAGGCAAACTCTAAAGCAATTTGAAAAGTATCGTTATATTAATCAACAGTAGCACTGTAATTGCCATTGGGCCTCAAATGCCACACTTCGGCTGTATGTCATCCAAGTGAGAATGTTAAATTAGAGACAGAAAGTGCTTTGTAGGCTAAATCATGTACTCGTTACCCATCCATATGTTTAGTAACCACAATAGAAAACAAAGTAGCTATCTGGTATAAATTTAGGCAAGCAAATCAAAAGGGGAAAAATGAAAATGTAAGTTACTGAACTTGGCCATATATTACTCCTCTAGAGAAGAAAGTTGTGATATACAGTACCATACAGAAAACAGGATGAAACTCAGTAATGCTCATGAAAAGCTATTTGGATTCCGTAATACATTTGCTGAATAACAACTCATGTCAACATTGGTACTCATAACTCAGCTGAGACAAAACTGTATCACAGAAGTCTGGATCCAGACTTTCAACCACAATCTTATCTGCCTTTTCACCAAGGAAAAAAATAAACAAATAATTTTTAAAGTTTTCTTGCGATTACTTGAACCTATATATGAATTATCTAGTAACAATCAAGGTTCATAATGCGTATTGTAGCAAATTGGTTACCATGTAAATGTCTGGAGTTTATCAGGTATTGGTATGCGATGTAATGTGAAGTTCCACATACAGTCACTTGATTTCTTTTGCTTTTAACAAATCTAAATTCCCCTTTCAACATGAAAAATGTTATCATTAATTGAATAATACACAGCAAGATGAATAATCCAAATAAAGAAATATTAAGGATTGTAAATCTTAAATGAATTGAAGGAGCAATATATGGTTAGTTGGTTCTCACAAAATACTCACAAAAGTACCATCCAATGTCTGCTTGGACCAGGCAGGCCGAGAAGTGTTGAATGGAAATTGGCTCAAACGCAAAGTATTCTCCCTTGTACCCAGGAGCAGCACTTAATCAAATCTAACTTATTGTTGTAAGAGTTGGTTTGGGGTGTTTGGTTTGTGTTTCTTATTTTAAGCAGGAAATCTAGATTTGTGTCTGAAATCTCACAAGCTACAAGTGTTGGTAACTAACCCAATTTTAACAATTTTAAATATGTCATAAAATACAAGTTTACCTTAAATTCAGCCCATAGGCCACTAGGTTCCACATTCTTTTTCTTTCATGTCTTAGTATATTTCAAATATCCTTCCATGTGGATTCTTTTACATACTTATAAACATTGTAAAATTGAAATTTAATGATATTTGAGAAGTGATATGGTGTTTCTATGCCTCACTATAGTGGTTTCCATAGTGAAATTGTGATGCTCACCCTGGTGGTCAGTGAAATCCAGTACCTTAACAGACACTGAAAGCAGTGCAAGTAGTATCATGATTGTTTAGCTGGATGACTGTGCCATGAAAAGACAAATGATTCGCATCCAACAATACCTGATCCTATAAAGAGCCTGTGCTTGTCTTCATGATTCATGTTATAATACAGAGCACTTATCCCTATTCACAGACTAGATAATGCATTATCCCCATATGAAGTATACAGAGGGAGGAGATGGCAATCAGAAAGAGGAAGTTATATATAAAAGTGAACTTGACTAGCCCAGAAGATAGATGTCATAAACAGGTAAATTCACATTTGTAGATCAAGTCAAGTAATAAAAATACCAAAATAAGAATATTCGCTGATCCTGTGTGGTGGAATATGAATAAGAATTTGTAAGGTCAAGATAATTGGGTAAGTCATGATTTACTACGCTACTTTAATTACCTATGATTGTTTAAACAAGTGTTTGCTTTGGTGTGAGTGTGTCCAGAAAGTTCATGTGGAGGGATGTTAATTCATTAATGTATCTATCTTTGTGAGCAGAATAGCGGGTGATGTTTGGGTCATGAGGAGGAACCTTCAGAAATGGACCTCTCATAGGTTAGCTGTCATGAGAGTTTGGCCCCCTTTCTCTCTTCTACATGTAGCCACTTGCCTTGTGCTTTGTTTCCAGGAACTAAAATGGTACAATGCCTTTACCAGATGTGGCTTCCTAGTCTTGAGCTTACCAATCTCTAGAAGTATACGCCAAAATAAATCTTCCTTCTTTAGAAATTATCTGGTCCTAAGAATTCTTTTATAGCAAAAGATAATAGAAGAAGATGGAATTTGAGACTTAAAATGAAAGCAAGAGCCTTTGTTTACAGCTTCTATAGTAGTATCTCTTTGCATCGTCTACCTGTGCCTCCTAGATAAGTAGTCAGTACCCGTTGACACCACCAGTTTGGGGAAGTTTTAAGGGTTATTCTTAAGGTTCTTGAAAATTAAAATCAGGTGTACACTGTGAGAATCAGTAACAAAGTAGTTATATTTCAATATGAGGAATAATAGTGCTTGTAGTCTTTCACTGTGTAGCTATAGGCACCTCAATGATGGATAGCATAATTTAAGTTGTATTTGAAATTGCTTCCTTGTGCTAGCTCCTATGTGAAATTTGATAATTTAAATTCATAACCATAGATCTCTGTAAATTGCACCAAAAGTTTAGTGGCTGTCAAGTATGTCTGTTCATATTAAGCACAAATGGCCCAGAAATTATGGAGAGATGGCTCAATGAAGACTACTGTCATCTCTCCAGCAGATAATAAATTGTAATATTTTATGGCAAAATTTGGAAGGTTGGAAGTTTCCACTGGGAAGACAACAGTTGATTGCACGTCTATTCCACTATGAAGTAGTCCTAGAAATTATTTCTTCATGCTCTGCTGCAGCATATGGAAGTAGTTTATATAATACCTAAATAACACATCATCAGTTTCTTTCTCCAAAGATAGGAAGAGACCCTGAGCTGGGGAAACACTCAAATCTCAAATGCAAGTTACTTCTACTCACATTTGATTGTTTTCAAGTCATCAGAAGAGAGTTTTAGCATTAAAGAGCATATTGTTCCGGTCTGATGGTGATTAATCCAAACCACAGAGAATAGAAAATATTCAATATAAGAAGACAATATGAAATCATAATAGTCTGTAGTTATATTAGCTTCATATTTCATTTTTTTTTTGGTATTTTGAGATAAGGTTTCACTATGTATCCATGGCTGGCTTGGAGCCCACTACATAGACTAGGCTAGCCTTGAACTCAGAGATCCACCTGCCTTGGAATCCCCAGTAATGGGATTAGAGATGTGTGCCACTGCACCCAGCCACATATTTCAGTTCAATAACTCATATAACCACCTGTCTCCTCATCAACATGTTTATAATACAATGGAAAATTATTATATCAATTGCACATTTCTTCATCAGCCACACTTTGTAAGTGTTGATCATATCCATACTTTGACTTTATTTGAAACCCAAGATAAAATTCTAAGGACTAAAGGCTTGGATGAGGCTATTAGTTCTTTTGAAATGTAACACTTGAACCCAATCTACTGTCATCACACTCATTCTGCATTATCTTCTCCCACCCTCCCCCACTCCTGCGGACCTCCTTTTTTTCCAATGACTACCCATCCTAAGCACATGTCTTTGTGTGTGTGCGTGTGTGTATATGTGTATATGTATGTACATACACACACATGCACACACACACACACACATGCATGCCAACAGGTGGCCACAGCTGCTGTGAGTTCATATATTGTGATTGACTAGATTTACTAAAGTCTATACTATGCTAAAGTCTATACAATAATCAACACATTTAAACCTTTATACACTTAACACATATAATGTGATGTTTTGATAAACATATATATTATGAAATGATTAACACTATGAAACTAAGGACCACCATACCACATATTATCATTTTTATGTGTAGGTAAGGATATTTAAGCTACACTCTTAACAACTTTAATGTATACATTTGGTATTATTAACCACTGGTTGACTATAAGAAAGATCTCTTAGGTATATTGCTCCTGACTAACTGAAAATATATATCCTTTCACTGACATCTAGATACAGCCATAAAAAGCGACCATCATTCTACTATTTCTATGTGATAAAGCCTGTAAATCCACTATGAGTGAGACTTATTGCACTTAAAATTTTCCAGATTCTCCTATGTTGTTCCACAAAATAGCAATATGTCTGTATTTATCCTTCAATGAGTGCTTAGTCTACCTATATATTATAGATACTGTGACTAACACTGCAGTGAACAGGGGAATGCAAACATATCTCTAATGTGTGCTTTATTTTATTTTGGAAAAATCCACAGAAATGAGATTTTTGGATCAATTGATAGAAATGTCTTAAGTTTTTTTTTTTTTTTTTTTTTTTTCGAGACAGGGTTTCTGTGTGTAGTCCTGGCTGGCTGTCCTGGAACTCACTCTGTAGACCAGGCTGGCCTCGAACTCAGAAATCCACCTGCCTCTGCCTCCCAAGTGCTGGGATTAAAGGCGTGCGCCACCACCGCCCGGCTAAAATGTCTTAAGTTTGGTGAGTAATTTTGCTACTGTTTTTACAATGACTATATTAACATTATCCTATTAACAATATTGGAAATACATCTCAGCAACACCACTTATCCTTTGAAAATTTCTTGATAATACCAGCTTTAATGGCAGTGAGGTGGTCTCTCACTGTGGTTTTGAGTTGCATATCCTTGGTGAGTGAGCATGCCATCTACAAACAACTCATCTCTCTCTGAGTCAGAGCAGTTTTATTTTTATTGCTTAGTAGCTACAGTTAACCTTTTAGTGATTGTATTGAGTAATACTATATTGAGTTGAAACTCTTCCCTTGTTCCTCATTTTAGAGGGAAAGACATCAGTATTTTCCTCTATTGAGTTTGTTATAACCAATGAACCTTCAATATATGGTCTTTATTGTTTTATAGATTCCTTCCATACTTGTTAAGATTATTTAATCATAAATAAATATTGAATTTGTAAACTTGTGTTTTCTTCATTTTGAGGTGATTTTTATCTTACATTTTGATCACATAGATCACAATTTCTCAAAATATGGCACATAATGCTATAGTTTATGAGATGCAACTGAATTCAGTACAAAAGTGATTTCTTGAGAATTTTTGCATCTATATCCACCAGAAGCATTGATCTATAATATTCTTCCCTCTTCAGAAAGATAATGATGGGCTCATAGAGTAAATTGGAGACTATTCCTTTCCTTTTAAATTTTTCTATAAGAGCTTTAAAATGGCAGATACTTTAATTCTTTAAATGTTTTTTAAATCTTCAATAAACTTCATCTACAAAATCACCAGGTTCCTGACTTTTTATTCTGTAATTTAAGATATATTACTTTTAATTCTGTACACAATGTCTCCAGGGGTTACCAATGTGCATGGAGGGGTCTTCCCAGAAGTCATTGGTATCAGATCCCCTGAAGCTGGATTTATGGGCACTTGTGAGCTGTCAGACTGAGGTGGGCTCTAGAAACTAAACTTGGGTCTGCTGCAAGAGCAATGTGTGATCTTAACCACTGCGTAATCTCTCCTATGCGCACTTAACTGCTAAACCATCTCCCCAGCTCCATTTCTGAGGGTTATTTTTTCACTGCTGATCCAACTTGAAAGATTATCTCAGAAGTTACACATTTTTTATCAGTTATCCAACTAATTGGTACATTATGCATAAACATTGTAAATATTTAACAAGTGTGTCCCTCACAACGTCTTGTGTATGAAAGATGCAGTCTCCAGTTGATGCTGCTCTTTGGAAGATGCCTCTGAGGATGTGCCTACCTAGGAGAAATGGGAGGAGCTACAGGACCTTTCCACATGCCACTCGTGTTCTCAGAAGCGCTCTATTATCTTCCAGATACATGCTAGTCAAATGAATGGTATAGACAAAGCAGCAGGAAATGCCAGGACTTTAGGTGTGTTGTTACACCACTTCCAGGAAGAACCAGGAGCTAGCTATGTGTGCCTGTTTGTTTCATGCCAGACAGTGAGGTCAACAACTAGATGTGATCACATACTACTTAAACCAACCTCTTTGTTCTCCTTACTAATGAGGGATTCACGAAAATTGTGTACCATTCACAGATCTATCTCCTTTGGGATCCAGACCTCACCACTTAAATGTTCATATAGACATACTACTCTCTCCAGGTAAAAGCAGCAGCATTTGAGCCCCTCCCCCCAAAACGAACTAGGTGAGGAGAGAAGGCATGAGAAGTACCACACACCATTTATGATATCAAAAAGTCATGTTACCTGCTCCAACATCTCCTAAACGCATGCTAGTTAGAAGCATGCCTCCTAAATGCAGGCTAGTTGGAAGGACACATCCTACATTCAAGCTAGTTAGAAGCACATCTCCTAAATGCAGGCCAGTTAGAAGCACAGCCCTTAAGCAGCAGCTTTGGAAAAGGGATCAAATGAAGCCTTTCTAGGGAGAACTAGGTGCAGTTTCTGCCTGTTGCTTTTATGCAGCTCAGGAAATCCTGCTGGACACCCTTGTTCTTCTGTTTAAACCCACTTATTTGTTCTGTGTGACCCTGAACAAGGCAGAATGTAGAACCTGGTCTGCTCCCAGAGGTGCATGGATTAGACTTCAGAATCTTAGGAGATGGCTGTAAAACCTGGTACATTGGGATGCAGATAAATTTTTTCCAGGAAGATGCTAAAGGCATGGTTTTATTACTGAAGTCAAATAAAGAAAGAAGGAACTTCTCATCATTTAAAAAACAACAAAGCCTGCCTTCTGTATTTTAACCATGCAGATGTTGGTTTATATTGCTCTAAACTTTTCTGCATCACAACCTTTTTAAACTTTCCTCTGAGATTGTGAAAAGTAAACGGCATCCAAGACAAGTATGAGCTCAGTGCTAAAGAAATATGTGATCCAAAAATGCATCTGATAAACAAATCACAATGAGAAAGAAGCTCACAGAGATCATGCAATCCCTGCAATAGTAGTTCTTAATTTAATGTTGAATCAGTCACTGGAAAAACTCTACAACTATAGAAAAGAGTCCATCTACCAACCCTGCTGACCCAGAAGCCAGGACAAACAGACATTTTAAAAGAAAAGTAGGATTCTAGTGCACAACCCATGTAAAGAACAACTGCACCGGCAGGTGCAAACAGGCCAGCAGGCTCCTCTATGGTGGCCAAGTGTGATGAAGATGTGGAAACGATGCAAGAACAGAGTGCTGCTTGCACTGTGAAGAGGGAAAGAACTGGAGATGTAATGACAGTGGCAGGTGTGAGAGGGCACTGGGGTCAAAGGTGGAACAAATCAGGCCAGTGCCCTGTGCTGTCAGTGGGGTTGAGCACAGCATCCTGGAGCTTATACAGATGCCAACCCCAACCCTGCCCCACTTCCCCCCTCCCACCCCTGTAGTATTGCCCTGGCTCTGGGCAAGATGCTCAGGGCCATGTTTGGGTCACTGGTCCTGATGCAGCCAGTTGTGAGGTAGATGTCCATGTAATCTGTGTTACTATCTACCACCATGAGGATGTTTGTGATCTGTGTGTCAGCCTGAGGCCATGTTGATGTTCATGAGATGTGCCTTCACTGCTACCTGAAGCCATGTTGATGTCTTAGCCTGTGCTGCTGCCCAGGGTGATGTCTTGGTCCATGGTCTTACAATAGCCAGTGTCTATGCTATTAACCAACAACAACCATGCAAATATCTATGGTCTATGCTGCAGCCTGAAGCCATCTTGATGGCTGTAGGCTGTAGGCTGTGCTGTCACCAGGGACCAAATTGAAGTCTAAGGGCCTTGACTGGATCTATGTTCCTACTACAGCCAGAGGTCATGTTCATGGTCTGTACTGTTGTCAGAGGCTGTGGTCAAACCCATGATATAGGTTCTAGCTGACTATGGACAGCAAGGAAGCTCCTCTGGCAGTGATATCAGTGACTACAGATGCACAACTGAGAAAGAGGGCATGAAAGGATTCTGTGCTAACCCCTAGCCCCACCCAACACTCCCAAAAAATAATAAGAGCCTACAAAGGAAGCCATCAAAAAGAACTCTAAGACTGTGGTAAGGATGCTGATGTGATAAGCCACAATTGATAGCTTCTGGCAGAGGTACAGGTGGAATAGAACTCAATTTTCCTTAAGGGAATGGGCCTCTGGGAATGTAATCATTTTCCACTAAGTGTATGGACAACACAAATTGGGCTTTTTTATTATTTTGCTGGTGGTTCACTGGACAAGGAAGGGGTTAGGACGACACAGAGAGACTAGGAAGCGAGGATGATTTACAAAGTGAAATTCCCAAAGAATCAATAAAAATATTATCGTTTAAAAAATCACAAAGTAACAACTGCACTGGACAAAGTAAGGAGACTGTCTGGCCAATGTTCTATTGCATTTGGGGAGTGGGGTTATTTGAAAAGATTAGGAAGCGTCAGCTTGTGTGCTGCCATGCTTCTTAACATGCTAATAATATTCTAATCATAGACTGAATCTCTGAACTATGAACAAGCCCCAATCAAGCACTTTCTTTTATAAGAGTTGCCATGAATATGGTGTCTCTTCACAGCGATAGAGCATTGACTCAGACCAAAGTTGGTACTAGGGAGCTGGGAATTTCTGTTACAGGCCTGACCACGTGGCTTGTCAGCAGAATGTTGACTTTGGGACTTTATATTTGCAAAACAGTTGAATACTTTAAGCAGGGTATAATGGGCAATACCAGTAGGAACATAGAAGACAGTGGTACTGAGAGTACTGTAGAGTATGACAGCCCAGCTCAAGAGGTTTCAGAGAATATTATTAAGTGGCCTAGAGACCATTGTTGTGAGATTTTACCAAAGAATGTGGCTGTTTTTTGCCTTTTTCCTAAAAATCTGCCTGGGGCTAAATTGAAGACTAAGATTAATGGCATTGGCAGAGGAGATTTCAAGACAGCACAGCATTAACTCTGTCATTTGGTTGTTAGTATGCAGATCTATAATAAAAAGGAACAAGCTGAGCTGAAGAAAAAAATGTAAACTTCACAACTGTGAGGGGAGAGGAGTACCAGGAAGTATAATGGAGCTAAGTCTTGTGCTCAAGAATATAAGTTTAAAGAAAAGCCTGATGCTAAATAAAATAGAGGGACTGGAGATCCCAGAAAAAGACCCCATCCAGTTAAGCTTCCAACTTGTGAAAAGAAATTAAATAAAAGCTTAAGCAGTGAAGGAGACCATCAAAAACAGAAAAATGATGAAAATGTATTTGAACAGATGATGAAAATGTATTTGAATCTGCAGACCTTGGCAGCTTAGGGCACATGGTTCTGGCTTTAGGTTAAAGGATGTAAGAAAGGTGTTGTAAAATCTCCCTCTGGGCTAAGAAGAAGCCTCTGATGCCTTGCATGTGTCAGGAGTGCCCCTACATGGAACCCTAGGAAGGTCATTGTATAAGGTTGTGAAGGTGAAGCCCGGATTGCACTGGAGACACCAAAGTGTTGAAGATGCCAGAGCCATGGGATACCTGCTGAGGAAAGCTACTAACAGGAAGTAAAATCAGTCCAAGAGAAAGAAGTGTGCTGTAGTCAATAAAACTGAAAGGAGTTGGAGATCTCAAGACTTCTTTGACATCAGACATGGAGACGCAGATGGGTTTTGGTCCAGTATTTCTACACTATGCTCCCTTTTCTCCCTCTGGAATGCTGTGCCGTTGTATGCTTTTTCATTTTTATTTCACTGGGGATTACAATTAAAAGATTACCATGAGTCTCAGAGGAGATTTTGAACGTTGGGCTTTTAAATAGCCCTTTTGGAGGAAGTGTATCTCAAGGAAGTCGACTTTGAAAAACAAATATTTACTATTAAAGGATGCTATGCAAAAATACACTGTTTTGAAAAGCAATAATAAATGACAAGAATCAAGTATTTAGATTGTCTTATCTATATGAACTATTGCACAATTCCAACAGTAACCAAATGGTAACATATCTTTCAACTAACAGAAAGTAGAAAATCATATAACATAACCATTTTTCAGACTTCATAAGTAACTAGATCTAGATTGTAACCACCAATGAGCACCACCATCACTAAAAGTGAGAGCAGACACCATGTGACTTCTAAAGTCAGCAGACAGTACTTTCATACAATAAATAGCCATGCTGGAAAGATTGAACATTAATTTGAATATGTCTCTAAGCTTAGCAACCTATAGAACATGCAAAAACAAAAGAATATACTATATCAATGAGGAGTATTCATCAAAGCTTAATAATGGGAAATTCAATAAAAGAACAGAGACTGGAGAGGTGGCTCAGTGGTTAAAAATGCTTGCTCCTCTTCCAGAGGAACCTAGTTCAGTTGCCAACACCCATGTCAGGCAGCTTACAATAGCCTGTAACTACAAGTCACAATAACCTGTGTCTTTCCAATAAATATAATATAGAAAAAGATGTATAGGAAGCCTTATAATAAAATAAATGTATTAAACAATTACATAGGTCTGATTTTAATTCTGGTTGAAATACCTTTTTAATTGAAGAATTTGTTTTGTTTTGTTTTTTTCGAGACAGGGTTTCTCTGTGTAGCCCTGGCTGTCCTGGAACTCACTCTGTAGACCAGGCTGACCTTGAACTCAGAAATCCACCTGCCTCTGCCTCCCAAGTACTGGGATTAAAGGCGTGCGCCACCACTGCCAGGCCTAATTGAAGAAATTTTAAAACATGGAGGAAATGCTACAAGATCTAAGCAAGAAGCAAAAACAAGGATTCTCTAAATAGGACTCAAGTAGCTCAGAAAATAATAAGAATTGACAAATGGGATTCTATTACATTAAGCAACTTCTTTACAGCAAGTACAGTTCACTAAGTGAGGGTAGAGCCAGTAAACTGGAGGAAAGCTTTGTCAGACCACTGTCTCATACCCGACAGGGAATTAATAGACAACATAAAGAACTCAAAAAGTAAACAACAAAAGATCAAACCATCCAGTTGATAGATGGGTAAATGAACTGAACAGATAGCTACCAAAAGAAAAATGCAAATTGCCAATCAATACATGAAAAAGGTCCAATATCTTTATCAGGAAAATGCAAATGCAACTACATTGAGATTCAATCTTACTCCAGTAAGCATGGCTATCAAGGGAACAGATACAGAGTCCCACAGCCAAACAGTACACAGAGATGGGTGAGTCCTGCAGAGGAGGGGGAGAAAGGACCAGAGGAACCAGATGGGTCAAGGACACCATGAGAACACAGCCCACAGAGCCAAGAGGACTCACAGGGGTTTGCAGAGATCTGGGAGTCGGTCTGTAAGGGTCTGTCCTAGGTCTTCTACATATGTTATGACTAAGTAAGTGGTGTTCTTGTGGGATTCCCAACAATGAAGCAGGGTCTGTCTCTGACTCTTGCCTACTTAGGGGACCATTTTGTATCCTTCTGGGTTGCCTTGTTCAACCTTGATGAGATGGTATGTGCTTGACCTTATTGTAGCTGGCTATGCCATGTTTCATTGGTGTCCCTAGGAGGCCTGTTCTTCTCTGAGGGGAGGTAACATTGGGGGTGTAGAGAGGTAGTGGGGGAGACTGGAAAGGGAGGGAGGGGTAACTGCAGTCAATGTATAATATATGAGAGAAGAAGAATAAAATTTTTTAAAAAATGGCTACCAAGAAAACAAAAACAGAAAATGCTAGAATTCCATTTGATCCAGCTATCTCACACTTTGGTATATATTTAAAGAATTCAAATTCAGCATAAAACAGAGATACTGTGGCATCCGTGTTTTTTGGGGGGTACTACAGTAGCCAACATTAAAATCAGCCTACATGTCCACCTAAAGGTGACTGGATAAAAAAAATTATAGTTGGGACTATCTGGGAATAAAATGCATGGGCTATTGAATATAAGAGAGCGGAATAGAATGCAGGAATATTATCAGAGTATATAATATGACTATAATTCCACAATAAAACCCATTCTTGGCCAGATGGCAGTGACACATACCTTTAATCCCAACACTCCAAAGGCAGAAGCAGGAGGAGCTTTGTGAATTTGAGGCCAGGCTGATCTACAGAGCAAGTTCAGTATAGACAGGGCTACATAGAGAAATTGTGTAGCTTCAACCAAGATACTACAAGTGTAAGTTGAGCACGTTAGGGATTACCTTACACAGGCAAAAAAGATAAAAAAAAAACTTAACCATTTAGCCATGTCTCCAACTCAGGGAATATTCTTATGATTACAGACTCCTCACTGTGAATAAATCTGATGATATATACATCCATGCCTCAATCTGAATATCTGTAGAATAGTAAGGCACTGTGTTACAATTTGTGACATACATTCACACAAATGCACACATATACACACAAAAGTAATTATTTTAAAAATAATAACCTTATATAATTGTGTTTTCTCAATTAATATAATATAGAAAAAGATGTAGAAGAAAATGTACAGTCAAAGAAACATATAAACCAATTGCAATGTATAGTTCTGCTTTTAATTCTGGTTGAAACAAATTTTGGGAACAAATGAGCAGAATTTAATGGAACATTAATTTCACTTCATTATTTTTACTAGATTATGTTGTGACTTGAAGGGTCCTCAAGATTCTGATGCCTCAGAGTCTTTGGCTTTTCAGAAATAATATAAATTTCAATATTTATCAGAAGTTTTGTTCATTCATCAATATTCTATACATAATATACTTAAGTATATAATCTAACCTAAATGTGCAAATTGCTTTAGTGGCCAAGAATCTTCCAAAATTAAATGTTTGATGGAAAGTTTTTAAGCCAGTCATATTCTCAGGAAAGGCAACCCCAGTAGAAAATAAAGTATGAATTAATGCAGAAGTTATTTGTCAAAATCTAGAGAGAGATGCACTTTAATATTCATTCCATTTGGAAAAAGAGATCGTGTCACATTCCCTTATCCATATCTAACAAGAAAAAATATATCTTCATCTGTAGGCACATGGATAAAAGCCAACAGAAACGGCCTTTCTACCTGAATAACTATTAATGTTGCTATTCATGAATCTAGAAGATGCAATATCCATAAATCATTCTCACTATTAAGGGTATTGCATGTACTCAAATTGCCTAATTTATTTTCTTCACCTGTAGGTATACAAGTGACCACTTTATTTATTCACAACTTTATTATTTCTGACAATCAATATCAGTTACAGTTCTTTTTATTAACCATACAATGTGTATTCAGAAATGTGAAGAAATTCAATCCCCTTTTAAGAGGTTAGCATTTATGGATGCCAGAAGACTCGGCATTCAAATGTACCCTCATCAATTGTAAAAGCGCATTGAGGAAATGTTTTCATCTCACCTATTTCTGTAGGAATCCAAGCAATCCATCTGATTTGTTAAGAGTCAATCATTCTCCTCAGATGAAAGCAATTATGTCATGGGAAACTGAGACTATGTGTTTGTTTAATTATTAGAAAGAAACAGAAGTGGATATTTTTCACAAAGCAATTCTGGATCTGAATTTTCAAAGTCTGAAACCTTGTAATAAAAGCTATAGAATATACTTGATCCTGACCCAAACACAGTAGAGCTATACCATAAGTACCACAACTCAATTTGAAGGACAACTTTAGTGCAATGAGCCAATAAAAGATATTTTGTCATTTAAACAGTAAGTACAAGAGTTTATTTTTCTAACACTATTCTTTTTTATTACATATCAAGATTACATTGCCTTGGCTAAGTTTTTGGAACAGAAAAATGGAAGTATCAAAATGTAAAATATGTGTAGCATTTTATTGTATACCTTTAAAAGAGCCACACTTGGGTTATTCCATTGGTTTTATTAAAATATTAACTATAAAGTTAAAGGGACAAGGAAGAGAGTTAATACACTGAGAAAGGTTCTCAGCAACAAGCACTTCTTTGTCTAGGTGTTAAGGTCTTCTTAATAGTGTGTTCCACTGATAGTCATAAACGCAAGGCTTTGGGGTTTTAAATTCACAGATTTTTCTATCATCCAGAATTCCATAACAATTTATCATTGAATTAACAAGGCACAGCAACTTTCTGTTTTCATTTATTTCACGAAAATTATGCCACTTGGGGTGGTAAGGCTCCCCACACCATAGAAAAACTCCAATGTGAAGCCTGGAAAACTACCAAGGAAAGCAATCAATAGTCTTCCTCAGTAGTGATGCCTATGAATACCGCAATGCCAGTATGGAAATATATCCCAAAAAGTGCAATAGTGGCACTTCTATCTTAGAAGTAACCAACCTTGTCTAATTGGAGTTAAGGCCCACTCTGCAGGAAGAAATCATACATGTTACTATCCAAGCCTACCAAACTAGCCATGAGTGAGGTCCTAGATCTTAGAATAGAACTTATTATAGCCTCCTTCTTAAACCAGTATAATACCTAACTGTATTCTAAATACCAACCCTTATATCCACAGGTAGTGTTCACTCCTCATCAAACAATCTTCAAACCGTTACAAAACACTACAAATGTTCACAACTGATCTTAGGGTACTCGCACCAACTAACACATCTACAACACAACACCTACACCTTAGGGGATATTGGGGAACATCAAAGGAAAGAGTGGAAAGAAAAACTGTAAGAGCCAGAGGACTCAGGATGTCTCCTGTGAGATTGTTACAGGGAAGCTAAACCCATGAAACCTCAACAATATGGCTGCCTAAACAATGACAATACAAGTAGCTGTGCTGACATAGAAGGAAGAAATCTCATGTGGCAATATTCCTAGGTGAAGTGCTACAGACAATTAAAGTCTTCTCAGAAAAGGAGGATAATTCTTCCAGTGATGAGCCTCCTCATATTTGGTTATCCAATACCAAGTATTTCACCCCTGAAAATAAATAAATATATACAAGCAACACTAAACATACTGAGCAGTTTATACTTACATATTTCTGTATGTGTGTGTATAACAATAATAATCTTTAAAAGAAGCCATAAATTTGAGAGGGAATAAGAGGATGCATGGGAGAAATTGGAGGGAAGAAAGGGAGAGGGAAATTGTGTGTGTGTGTGTGTGTGTGTGGTGTTTGTTGTTGTTGTTTTGTTGTTTTTCAAAATAGAGTTTCCCACTGTAGCCCTTGAACTTAGAGATCTGCCTGCCTCCGTCTCTAGAGTACTGAAATTAAAGGTGTGTGCCACCATACCCAGCTTTATATCTTAATTTTTAAATTCCAAATAAAAAAAATTAGTAATATGATAGTTTTTATAACGTGACTTGAAAATATATTACAGCTCTTACTCTCTTGCCTCTAGCTTCTCCTTGCCCTTCCTCCCTTCCCTTTCCCCTCTTTCCACGTGGTCATGGCCAGCCTCCACTTCTCTCTCCTCTCTCTCTCCTCTTTCTCCACCATCTTCTCCCATTTCTCTCCCTACCTTTGCCCTCTGTCCTGAATAAACCCCCTCCCCTTTGGAACCATTTGGTCAGGTGTTGTCTGTTCCAAGCTGCACACTGAAGTCTAACATTGGTGCCAAAACCCAGCCTACGAAGACTTCAGGAACCTCGAGACCCATGTGGCCACCGGCAGTCGCAGCCAGCTGCTGTGAGGCTGCTGTGACCGTACAAGACCGATGTCATGTGGCCTGCCACAACCCCACCACCGCAGCTGCCACCACTACACCACACGGACTTCATCTGCTGCTACCTGCCATCACCGACCATGTGAGTTCCCACCGCTGCTGCAGACCAATCCCATCCGCCGCTGAGAGGCTCAAAAAACTTCCACCACGTGAGCTGTGCCACTGCGGCCCCCACATGGTGCTCTGCCATGTGGGCTAGGCAGCCAGACAGGTCTACACAGACCTCACGGTTCCACCTTTCCTGATAACAGACTGCACAAGCCCGAAAACACACTGGCATATTAATTGGTAAGGAGTTTCCAATTGGCGGGAGGAACCCTGGACGCCCAGTTAGGGTCTGGCCAACCTTCCCTGGGCTAAGGGGTTGGCTTTTCATTGCCCCAGTCCATTTGACTGGCCTCTAGCTGAACTACAACCTAGGACATTGGCCATTGGGTGATTTTCCTCTCAGAAATAGCTCCCAGCCCCTCCCCAGCTCTCGCAGCTCTGCCGGAAATCCTGGTAAGAGGTGAGCTATTTTCTGCCGGACTAGCTCCACAGAGGCCTCTGGATATTCTCATGACCACCTGATTATCTAGCCTGAGCCTGATTTTTCGTTGCCAGATTTTCTTTTGGGACACCGACTGACAGCTTGGTAACAGCCGTCACCCAATAGGTACCACATTGTCTTCGACTGTACCCACAGCCACCCCACTGGGTTGTCTACTGAAAAACCTCAAATCTCTAAAATTAATGCCTGATTTGAGCCCTTCCAAATTGATACACCTCTGCAATAAGGTCTGGATTCAATACCCTCTAGATAATGAACTAAAGTAGCCACTTAATGGCACACTAGACCCGACTATTTTAAGAGGTCTTGACACATACTGCCAGCAGTCTGGTAAATGGAAACAAATCCCCTATGCTTGAGCATTTATCTATCTTCGTTATACTCTTTCCATGTGTTCTTCCTGTTCCCCCCTCCCAGACCATCTGCTCACCCCACTACTTTGCCACCTCTGTTCTCTCTTGTGGAACTTTGCTGACCAACATCTACCTCGACCACAGACTGTCTCCTGTCCACTGCCTGTCAACATTGGAGACCGAGTGCTTCTCTCCCCTCCAGATCATCGGCCCTCACCTCTCTCTCCCAAATGGCAGGGTCCTTTTAAGGTAATCCTCGTGACCCCTACAGCTGCTAAACTTGAAGGACTCCCTCATTGGGTCCACTTGTCTTACCTTAAGCCTTTCACTCCTCCCACTTAGTTGCATTTTTAGGGGTGTACCTCTCACCCATTCCTTTTTGGTAGTGCCTACATGTCCTGTCCCCTTATTAGGAAGAGATATTTTAGCTAAGTTGGGAGCTTCTATTTTCTTTGCTCCACCAATTCGCTTAATCCCAAGCTCGCCAGCAGTTCCTCTGCTCCTCCTTTTAGCCAATCACCCTACTAACACTAACATGTTATTTCCCTTACCAGCTTCTCAGGTGGACCCCCGAGTTTGGGACGTCCAGAACCCCTCTGTTGCTAAACATCATTCTCCCATTTTTGTCCAGTTACTGGACTCTACCAGGTACATCTGCCAAGCCCAATACCCTCTTTTTCTCCAGAGCCTCAGGGGACTTAAGCCTATCATTGCCGACCTCTTAAGGAAAAACCTCCTTCGACCTACCTCTTCCCCTTTTAACACCCCTATACTGGCAGTTAAGAAACCTAATGGTACCTATGGACTGGTTCAAGATCTCAGGCGCATTAACTCTGCAGTAGTTCCCCTCCATCCTGTCGTAGCTAACCCTTATACGCTTCTCTCTACTATCTCCTCAGGGACTTCTCATTTTTCAGTCCTAGATCTCAAGGATGCATTTTTCTCTATCCCTCTAGACACCCAGTCACAGGACATATTTGCCTTTACCTGGACAGATCCTGACACCCACTTTTCTACCCAACTTACCTGGACTGTTCTACCTCAGGGATTCCAGGACAGCCCACATCTGTTCGGACAGGCCCTGGCTTCTGACTTAATCTCTTTATCTCTCCCTAGATCTAAGATTGTACTTTGCTTAGATGATGTTCTTCTCTGTAGCACCTCCCTAGAAATTAGCCAAGCTGACACAGCTACTCTTCTAAATTTCCTTTCCAGTCGGGGCTACAGGGTCTCACCTTCTAAAGTCCAACTGTCCACTCAAGTCACCTATTTGGGACTAGAAATCACCCCAACCCACAATAGAAAGAACCTGATTCAGTCTCTAACTGTTCCTTCTACAAAGGAAGAGATTTTATCATTCCTAGGAATGGCTAGCTTTTTGCATTCCTGGATTCCTTCCTTTTCCCTACTTTCTCGTCCCTTATATGAAGCAGCATTAGGCCCCACCTCTTCTCAAACCTGTCACTAAGCCCTTCCAAAGGCTCCAACAGGCTCTCCTTAAGGCCCCAGCCTTACATCTCCTGGACCTGACTCGTCCTTTTTCCCTCTACGTAACTGAAAAAGAGGGATTTGCCCTTGGAGCCTTAGGTCACCAACTGGGACCATCTTTTGCACCCATAACATACTTGTCAAAAAAGACTAGATCCAACCATCCAGGGATGGGCACCTTGTATTTGTGCCTTAGCAGCTCCTGAACTCCTTATTCGAGAATCAAAGAAACTAACCCTGAGATCACCTATAACTGTCCTTTCTTCTCACAACCTGTCACAGCTCTTAACTTATAAAGGCTTACAGACTCTACCTCCCTGCAGGGTTCTTTCTCTTCAGGTAGCCCTAATAGAAGACTAACCACTCTCACCTTTCAATCATGCATACCTCTTAATATTTCCAATATTCTTCCCCGACCTAACACTGACTACTCCCTATCTCACTCCTGTACTGAAACCTTAGAAGAACTACTACCTCATCCTTCACACATACATGAGGGTACATTGCCTCAAGCCACCTTTACCTGGTATACAGATGGAAGCTCCTTTCTTCATGAAGGGGTCAGGAAAGCTGGCTATGCCATAGTGTCAGACACCAAGGTGGTGGAAGCACAGGCCCTTCCTGCACATATCACCAACTCTTTCATCCTAACAGCCAAGTGCTGTCTTATTTCATTAAGGCCCACCTACAGTCTACTCCTGAGAACTTAAGTTTCCTAAAATCTATCACTGCTTCTTGCAAAATCTGTCAGATGTCAGATCCCAACTCAAGGTATCGTAGTACCCCTTTTCCTACCCATCAAGCTAGAGGTTCCCTTCCCGGAACTGACTGGCAACTTGACTTTACCCATATGCCTGCTGTAAAACGTGTCAAGTATCTCCTGGTCTTGGTGGACATCTTCTCAGGCTGGGTAGAGGCTTTTCCCACAACTAACAAAAGGGCTCAGACAGTCTCTGATCTCCTCCTCAGAGAGATCATCCCCCGTTTTTGGTGTCCTCACCTCCCTTCAGTCAGACAATGGGCCTGAACTCACTTCCCAAGTTTCTCAGACTCTATCTAAGGCCCTAGACATCCCCTGGCATTTTCATATCCCCTCTCACCCTCAATCTTCAGATAAGGTAGAGAGAACCAACTGCTCTTTAAAAACCACTCTTGTCAAGCTGTCACAGGAACTTCACCTTGATTGGGTAAAACTCCTACCTCTGGCTCTTTTCAGGCTACGAGCCCTTCCCAAGCGACCTCTCCTCATTTCTCCTTTTGAACTCATGTATGGACGTCCAATCCTAACTCCTGGTCTTTCACCTAAATGTTCCCTCTCCCTCTCTGCCCAGGACCTGTAAAGTGAGTGCTAGCGGTGCCTTCTCCTACAAAAACAACTAACATGAACGTTGTTGTGATATGGGGCATGCTTGTTTTTCCTTGCCCACTGCAAACTCTAGCTGCCAGAGACACTGGGCAGTGACTTCCGGAGCTAGCAGGAAATCCCGCCCTGCTGCCGCTGCCGCCTAACCCCCCACCAGCCGTACAATGCAGCTTTCTTATTCTGGTCCTAGCCAAATGTTTCTTTGCTAATACAAAAATGTGCTTTTCTCTACCTACACAACCTTCCAAAGTTACTTAAGACAGGATAGGAAAGGCTCTGTCTTGATAGATTTTTACTACTGCTATTAAATTCTATTCAGTTACAACCAATGCTTATGGCTCTCAATCTTGTCAGAAGTCTGCTGATAGTATTTTTTAAGCTTATGGCTGACAGAATTCTCAGCCTCTAACAGTTAACCCAAGATGGTTTCAGAAGACTTGGATACCGGATACCTAGAAGATACAGCCTAGATTGTATGTGATGATATAGTCACTAACAAACGCAGTGGGCTAGACTGGATGCTTTGAGTCAAGTGACTTCACTAAACCAAGGTAAGTCATTTCTAATGTCATGCATATCCGTTCCACAGAGAAAAAGCCCTGCATTTTCTGAGCTTGGAAGCCAAACTGACTTCACCCAAGAGACTATGGAGACCATGGGAACTGTTGGCTAGTGGACTCTGTCATTTTTAAAAATAATATATAACTGGTAGATTGTTGTTTACTCTTTATCAGACTTCTGACTACATTGACAGCTAAGCTTTTTGAGATATTATCTGTTACTTCATTACCTAAATTCAGTTGCCATCAATTAAATGCTCCATATTTCTTACTATCCCACTGTCCTAAATTATCTGAGTTCCTATAAACTTGCTTAACTCTGAAATATTCCACTATACAATCCAACAAAAGTTCATCTTAGAGACTGTTTGTATTGTTAACTCATGCTGTTATCTGTTTTGTAAACTTATAAGCTACAGGAAACCCACTCAGATCTACCTCTCATGGACCAAAGAGATGCCATCCAGATAAGTAAAGGTCCCACTCACTACCTACAACAAAGGGTGGGATCCCTCTGGGTTTCAAATGTACATCTTAGAAAAAATTTCTTTCTCCAAGTGTTCTTAATCTTATTTCCTACATCTTGCCAAGTCCAGGTGCAACCAGAACAGCTCCAGAGAATCAACCTCCAGATGCTCCATCTCTTGTCACACACACAGCTGCTTCTACTGGACCTGTTCCTTCTGACCTATTCTCAGATGGCTCACTCCATAGACCCTGGACATCAGGAAACAGCCAGCTCTCCTAAGACCAGACAAACAACCCCCATACCCATTCTTCTAGGTTCCCCCTAAAGACACGTCACCCCCAATGCCAGCAGGAAGTAGCCAGATTTCATGACAACCCTATTCCTGCTTTGCCATCACCTCTTTCTAATTTTTCTTTTTAATTAAACCAAAACGTGGGAATGTTAGTATTCTGTCTAAACTCTACCTCCACAGTTATCTGGCAACATCCAGGTACGCTCCTCCCCACAGTTACCTGGCAACAGCCAGGTAGGCGTGCCCACTATAAAAGGGGCTACTTGCCTCCTCCTCTCTCTCTTACTCTCTTACTCTCTTGCCTCTAGCTTCTCCTCGCCCTTCCTCCCTTCCCTTCCCCCTCTCTCCATGTGGTCATGGCCAGCCTCCACTTCTCTCTCCTCTCTCTCTCCTCTTTCTCTACCATCTTCTCCCATTTCTCTCCCTACCTTTGCCCTCTGCCCTGAATAAACTCCCTCCCCTTAGAAAAGAAAAAAAAAGAAAATATATTACAAAACACCACAGAATTATGGGGTGGAAAAATAGCTCAGTTAGTAACCTTGCTACATGTAAGTATGGGAACCTGAATTTGATCCCCAGAACCCACATAAAAATACAATATGGTTGAAACCACTCCTAATCCTAGCCAATGGAAGCATAAACAGGCAGATCTCTCAAGCTTGTTGGCCAGCTAGTTTAGCCAAATCAGTGAGATCCAGTCCCATTAAAAGATCCTATCTCATGCTGGTACAATAATGGCACAAAAGTTGTATGGGTAACCAACCACTGTCTGCTTGGATTTAAAACCTACTCCAGGAAATGGAACTTATCCCTTATACTGCTCAGTCAGCCAGGAACCTAAAACTTGATAACTATGGACCTGGGGGAAAACCAGGTACTACTATTCTGCTAAAGGAGCACCCCTAGTGGTATTCTACAGTACTCATAGATCAGCATACTGCTTAGCCATCATCAGAGAAGCTTCCTTCTGCAAAACAGAGACACATAGCTAGACGATGTGTGTCTCTAGATGCCCAGTTAGAGAACTGAGAGAATGTAAGGGACCCCTGAGGGGAGACCCCACTTTCACCCGGAGTTGCACACACCCAAGGAAACACGGAGACTGGCTTGATGCAAAATAGCAAAAGGTAGTTTACTGACAAGGGCCCTTGGGTCGAAAACACATCCCATGCAAGGGAAGGATTTCGACCCCCAGCTCTGACAGTTTAAAGTTTACATAGGGAACGGTGAAGGGGGAAGGGGGAGAGCGGGAAACTTTGGCGCAGTTACATTTGATTGGATATTTTAAACATCAGCAATAGGTGTAAGTTATCATTTTGGCGGGCATAGCAAGCTTTTCTTGGTGGTCATGATGATTCGTATTTTTTGTATTTTTGGCCATGAAACCTCAGACCTTCTGATAGGAGAATAAAAACACCAGATGGCCCATTTCTCATTTGGGCATTTTTAGACTTGTCAAGGTTTGTCTTGGTTTTGTTCCTACATTCGTGGTCACCTTGCCCTAGGAGGAACTGGTTATTTTTTGTTTTGGCTGTTTTCAGCAAATTGTTGATGGTCTGGGGGGTTCTGCTGAGGTATTTTGATTTTTTGTCCTCACAAGAACACTGAGTCCTAAATGGAATGTCTCCATGAAACCCCTCCCTCAGGTCTCAGGGAATCCTGCAGAAAAGGAATTGGAAAGATTATAAGAGCCAGAGTGGATAGAGGATGCCAAGAAAACAGGACCTTCTCAATACAGCAGGACTGATGCAAATATGAACTCTCAGAGACTGTAGTGGCAAATATAGGGCTTCACAGGTCTGTGCCAGATGGGGTTCCAGGGCTACGAGGAGAAGTGGATACAAACTCCTTCCCTATTCCAGAAGCCATCTCCAATTGATAAGTACTTGCAAATGATGAATTAGTTTTCTCCAATGGACTATTAACAGGGTACACAAAACAAACTCAAAAGACAGGCCCTGTGCCAAATAGATGGCCAACAAAATGAGCTCAATAATATTTTGGGAGGGTTTTTATGCCTCATGCGTCATACTGCTCCATCTAGGAGTTTGGTGATGTTGGTTGATTGGTTGGTTGGATGGATGGATGGATGGATGGATGGATGGATGGATGGATGGATGGATGGTTTGCCTTGCAGATCTTTTGCTTATATATTAAGATTTCTGATTTTGTGTTTTTATGAGTGCGTCTATAGGTCTGTATCTGCTTCTTGTGCTTTTTGTTTGGCTATTATTTTTCTGTTTATTTTGTCCTTTTGTGGTTTGTTTGTTTTCTAATTCATAAAATAAAGAAAAAAGTTTTGTTTTGGGGGATGCGAGGATGATCTGAAAGGAGTTGGGAAAGGAGAGATTATAATAAGAATATATTGGGTGTGTAGAGGAATTTAAATCCAGCAACATGGCTGCTCCGGCAAAATATCACATCCAAAGACTTTCTACATCTGTGTGATCCAGCTGGATTAACACACCTTTAATCCCTCTGGCTGAGATACAGACACACCCTCAGTACACACCTTGAATTCTAAACAATGCAGGTAAGGTTAGTTTGTTGGAGGAAGTACCCATGTTTGAAAGTGATGTCTAACTGAGGGGCAGACAAAGTGATAAATCAGAGAAGAAATTGACAGAATGAGTCAGAGATAGGATATGCCCAACTCTCACCAGAACAGCTGAGGAAAGAGGTAACTTGGAATTAACCTACTAATGAATTACCAGATAATAAAAATAAACACAATGGACTATTACTTAGCCACAAAATATGAAACCCTGTCATTTGCAACACTATATATAAACCAGAGGATTATGTAAAGCTAAATGACAAGCAGAAGAACACTGTGCGGCCTGTCTCAGCTGTAAAGAAAGTTGATACAAGTAGATGGTCATTACCAGAGGTGTTTGAGGAGTGAAGGTCAAGGAAATCTTGCTCAAGGATACATTTTCCAATTGTATATAAGAAATGTGCTCAAGAACTCTTTGACAAAGCATGTCAATGACAGTAAATAATGATGTTGCAGTCCTGTAAAATGCTGAGTATGTATTGCTGTCAATACCATAATGGCAACTATAAATTAGTATCGCATTTGTTAATTAGCCAGAGTCACTCATTCTACAACATATGTATACTTTAACACATGACTTCAGTTGCCAGTTTACATGTTCATTTAAATGAATAAAAAATAAGCTAGAAGGAAAAAGAAGAAGTTTATAAAGTGATAAACACAGAAATTTTCTAGGGATGTAAAATGTTCAGACTGGACTGTGTAATTGTTGACATTTAAAGCCATTAAGGATATTTCAAAGTTTGTCTTTCCCTACAACTGCCTTTTCAAACTACCTCAACTTCAGATTCCATGCCGAAAGTATAATATTAGAGGGCATGTGATATATGACTTGCAAATGCCAGCAAAATCTGTAAAGGTCGCCATACTTCTAAAAGGTACAGTGAGAAGATCCATGGTCACTCTGTTAGAACTTCATTGTGTGTTTAACTTCTAAACTAAGACATAGCCAGCAAAATGCTGGATATATATCAAACACATATAACATAGCGGACCCTGCTACTAAGCTTTAGCTAACGTGTACAGAAAGAACTCTGGTGTAGGGATTGAAACAGCAACCCACCACTGTGATGCTCTTCCTCACTTCAAAACCAATAATTACTGTTTTCAATGTTTGTTTCAGTGACCCCTGGGAGTCCCTGATACTCTTTCAGAGGACCTTGAAGATAAAACTTAGTTTCATCATAACATTTGATTGTTTTTTCACCTATTTTCTCATCTTCCTATATATACATAACTATTACACAGCATTGTCACTTTTCAGTTTCAACTTATAAAACATTATATATATATATTTCTCCATGTACAAAAATTAATTAAAGTTATTTGGAGTCATCAATAGTACAAAACATGTGTTTCAAGAAAGAGTTTGAGAATTGGTGTCCCACAAGCTAAAAGGCATGTTAACAGAGAAAACCATAAATAAATGTTACTATGTATATTAGAAACATCTTTGTAAATGTAACACACATAAAAGAATAATTATCAAATTAATTATCAAATTTAATTAATAGACCCTACGGGTCCAAGAATACCCATCAAATGTAATGCAAGCAAAGGCAAAAGACCAAGTTCACCAACATGAAAGTTCCTACTCACAGGACCAAAGAATGAATATGGTCTCTGTCACTTTAAGCTATTTAAGTAAGTACCATATTGACCTAAAGATGTATTGTGCATATGTCCCACAAAGAGTCCTATTCCTTTACTGTCTTGATCCTTAGACATTTTGAAACTGAACACAAGGACACTTTTCCTGATTAGAAAACAAATTCAATCTCAAGGCACAGAAGCTGAATATATTCTCAAATATGAGCCTTAAAATCTTTCACTTCCCTTCCCAACTGTAATACAAATTGACAATTACAAGAAAAACAAATTCTAATGAATTAAATTCCTAGGTAAAAATTCCTTCATTTAATATTATAAAGGAAATTATACCTTTTGACGTTTTTACTACTACAACTTGAAAATCCTCAGAGCATATTTCTCTTGGAAAACTAAATGAAGAGAAAATAAATACACAGCTAGTTTTATTTATGGGAAAATGGTTTCTAGAATTGTCAAGTGCTCCAGTTCTCCAGGACACTAGCCTGCAAGTTTCAAAACAAATAACGCTGGATTTGATGTCCTGTTCACAAAATGATGTGAAGAGTAACCACTTCGTAAGATATTTTCATGAAGTCAGAGTTCTAAGTACATGCAGGTACCTGTGGCCCTGGGAAATGAACAGGAGGTTCCCTGTAGAGTTAAAGAGTAGCAAGCAAGAACAACACAAGGACAAATGTACACCATCAGAGTCTGCTCACACCCAAAGGGTTATGGTGGACATGATACCTGCATTCTTGCAAAATCCTTGCTATCACTCACAGAATGTCCTTTAAAGATATAATTCATCGCTAGATTTGCATATTTTAATGTCACAAATATGATTCTCCATTTCTTTACATTGCATCACTATATGTACAGACATCAAGCTTGCAGTATCTTAAATGTGGTGTCTTAGGACCCTCTTATAAAGCATAATCCTGTCTGAAGTCCTGTAGATTAATGGAAGAGAACGCTGAAATGGATGGTATCTTGAAAGAGATCTGCCATCAAAAGTAATCATGCTATTTAGATTTGACCTGTATTAAGTCAATACCATTAAACTAAGATAATCTGAATAAAAATTTACAACTAGCCCACACCTAATTTATAATTTAAGTATAATGTAGCCTTTTCAGATATCCACAATTTGTATTTTTACTAGACATTGAAGCAATTTCCATTTCCTCCAAAATAATATTTGGTATAAATTCTTTGCAAATGTGAATCTATATAAGAATGTTTACAAAACTTATCTTAACATTCACTGTTTCTTAAAGTGGTTTTCCCACATCAAAGCAGGTAAACGCGGATGTGAACGGGTGAAATGACTTTGTGTGTCCTCTGGGTCGGCCCATAGGGCAGCAGTGGCAATAATGACCATCTGTTCACTCCGGGCAAAAAGCAAACTTTTAATGAAGACAGATGTGGGTCACCCTGGGCACACAGGCAGCAGAGTGCTAATGATCCACCTAGCGGTCACTGCCTACCTCTCCTGACTGATTGATCACCTAAAAGGTTCAGTCTGCAAAGCCAAGATGACTACTGCCGGTGCTCATTAGTCTTACCAAGACACCATTCTCATTCCCTCACACACTTCATCTCTACTACATGTCTATAAAGTCTTAGATATGCTACTACTGTATAGTAGATCCATTCTTCTAAAATAAACAACCTTGACATCTGTTAGGAGAACTTAATTCCTCCTACATTTCTTGACTGATTGACTCATGAGTTATCAACTCCATATTATGATACAGTGACATATATTTGTAAAACATAAGATAATACTTTCTATCATAAAACTATTTGTGGATAGTTACATATAATTTGATTATCAACATAAATCTTTCCAAATGCTACTTTGAAATTATTATTGAATATCTCTAGCTTCTTTAAAATATTTCACTGTATTAAAAAATTTACACTTACTGAAAACAACTTATAAGATATATATCTGTTTGATGAAATACAGATTATCATTTTACTTTGCAAAACAGATGAGATTTCAAGAATCTAGTTGCTTTTAAAATAAAGTTTTTATCATATTATACTTAAGCTGTTAAAAAATAACATTGAAATTATTCTTTAAAAATGACAATCTGAGACATCAACATACAAACTACAGTAAAAACATTTATAACATTTTTAAATGTGCACTTCATGTATAAATAAATTTATGAGAAATGGCATTCAATGAACAATAATTTTAATCAAGTTTGAAGGAACAACAGTATTTTATAGACTACATTTTTACAAATTTTACTTTCTATACAGAGATTTAAGGCAACTGCTGTTGCTTCCATCACTAGGGTAATTTACTCTTAAACTGGATGTGTAAGCAATCAAGCTTGAACTTTACTGGAATTATCTCACAATCCATGACAGTCGAAATTAATGTGAACACAGAATAAACACAGATAGATAGATAGATAGATAGATAGATAGATAGATAGATAGATAGACAGATAGACAGATGATAGACAGAGACAGAGAGAATTTTTAATATTTTAAATCTTAGGCCTTTCATCTAGGACAGTCTCTCAGCTAGTCTAACCTGACTAATCCTGGCATTACATCCCATCATGTGGCTGCCAGCTCTACCTCTTTGCTCAGTTGTGGTCCATCTATCCATTCACCCCTGTGTCTGCTGGCTCCATCTGCCACTTGTGATTTTTTTTTCTCCCAGAGTCCCTCTCTCAGCCTGGAAGACCCACCCTTTACTTCCAGCATCAGATCTTTATTACAACCAATCAGATACTATTCTAGATTGAGATAGGCAGGTGAGGAAAGAGGAATATTTATAAAACAGAAACCCAGTTAATGGACCATAGTAATGGCAATACAGGAATGGTAATACCAGAATCCTGCCATCACTTAGCTCTGGGCCAGTACAGAATTAACAACTGAATATGCAGAGACACCTTCACACAATGGACCCCAACAATCAATATCATATATATGTATACGTGTGTTTGTGTACATATACCTGGGTATACACATGCTATCCCAATAACTATAATTATCCAATAATTGATTTTTAAAGTTTTATTCATTTTTATGTTATGAGTGTTCTGCCAGCATATGTATATATCCATTACATGCATTCCTAATGCCCAGAGACCTGAAGAGACTGTGATATGGAGATACCTGTGACCCTCCATGTGGGGGTTCTGAAAAGCAAACCTAGATTGTCTGTAAGAGCATCAAGTGTTCTGAACCAGTTAGCCACTTCTCTAGCCCCACCCTTTAATTACTGTAATACCTAGGATTAATAAATCTACTTTACCAAAAAAAAGCTAAATACAAATCTTTAAAGGAAAAAAATAGGACCAGTTAAAGCTTATCAAACTCAAAATATTTTTCTTACAATAGCATCAAAATTAATTGTGAAGTGAATGGCTTTGTTTATATAAAGGATACATGGCTGATGCAAACATCCAAATAATATTAGAACAGTACCATGAAAAAAATGCAGGCATAGATTTTTTTTTCAAGGAGCAATAATTACTATCACTATAATATCTTTATTTTGATCTTTTGAGAATTTCATACTTGAATATGCTGTATTTATATCATTTCTACCCATCCCTTTCCATCTCTACCATCACTCCATCTGCAATTCATTACCTCTTCTGTAACTATCAGTTACATATTTCTATAAACATACACACACACAAAGCCTACTTACTCTAGTTAGTGTTGCCCAAAAGATCATGTGTTCATGGCTGAACACTTAGGAGTGGAAAACCTATTAGAGGACTTATCCATAGATAAAGTCAATCCTCTCTCCCTCAACAACTGACTGAAGGAGCTCTTTTTTTTTTAATTTGTTATTTTATTTATTTACATTTTGAATGTTTATCCCCCTTTCTGGTTCCGCGTATTCCGTACCCCCTACCCCCTGCTTCTATGAGTGAGCTACCTCACCCACAAACCCACTCCTGCCTCAGTGCCCTAGCATTCCCCTATGCTGGAGCACTGAGCCTTCACAGGACCAAGGGCCTCCCCTCCCATTGATTCCAGATAGGACAATCCTCTGCTACATATGCAGCTGGAACCATGTGTCCCTCCATGTGTACTCTTTGGTTGGTGATTTAGTCCCTGGTAGCTCTGGGGAATCCTGTTGGTTGATATTGTTGTTTTTCCTATGGGATTGCAAACCCCTTCATCCCTTTCAATCCTTCCCCTAACTTCTCCATTGAGGTACCCATGCTCAGTCCGATGGTTGACCGTGAACATCCATATCTGTATTGGTCAGACCCTGTCAGAGCCTCTCAGAGGACAGCCATACCAGCCTCTTGTCAGCAAGTGCTTCTTGGCATCAGCAACAGTGTCTGGGTTTGGTGTCTGTACATGGGATGGATCCCTAGGTGGGGAAGTCTCTGGATAGCCTTTCCTTCAGTCTCTGCTCCATTCTTTGTCCCTGCATTTCCTTTAGACAGGAACACTTCAGAATGACTAAGATCAAAAACCAAAGTGATAGCAGATACTGGAGAGAATGTGGAGTAAAAGGAACATTCCTCCATTGCTGGTGGAATTGCAAGCTGGTACAACCACTCTGGAAATTAGTCTGGTGGTTCCCCAGAAAATTGGACATGGTACTACCTGAGGGCCCAGCTATACCACTCCTGGACATATACCCAAAAAATTCTCCAACATATAACAAGGGCATATGCTCCAGTATGTTCATAGTATCTTATTTATAATATCCAGAAGCTGGAAAGAATACAGATGTCCTTCAACAAAGGAATGGATACAAAAAATGTGGTACATTTACACAATGGAATACTACTCAGCTATTAAAAACAATGACTACCTGAAACTCTCAGGCAAATGGATGGAACTAGAAAATATCATCCTGAGTGAGGTAACCCAATCACAAAAGAATACACATGGTAGCACTCACTTATTAGTGAATATTAGCTAAAAAGCTCCGAATACCCAAGATACAATCCACAGACCATCTGAAGCTCAAGAAGGAAGACCAAAGTGTGAATATTTCAGCCCTACTTAGAAAGGAGAACTAAATACAGGAGGTAGAGGGAGGGAGGGACCTGGAAAGGAAAAGGAAGAGGAGGGAAAGGGGGGGCAGGATCAAGTGTGGGAAGGGACTGGGGAAAAGAACAGAGGTCAGGAAATTGAAGAGGTGTGTAGCAGTGGGAAATGGGGAACTGGGCATAGCCACTAGGAAGTCCTAGACACCAGCAAAGCAAAGGTTCTCAGGACCCAACATGGATGACATTAGCTGAAATACCCAACAAAGGGGATAGAGAACCTGTAGAGACCATATCCAGAGGTTAGGCAAGGCCCCTGGTTGAGGGATGGACCTCAACCACCCATCTGAAGTAGCTATTTATATTGAGCAAAATTAATAAGGGAACTAAAATTAACAACTAGTATATGCTTAGGTGGATACATGACAAAATGACACCTCTTCCATGTAATTTTTAAACATTTATTTTAATGAACATGAGAAATAAGATGTTATACTTGTAAAGAGCCAAAGTTTTGGCGCCACCTAGTGAAATGTTACTCAGATTTTTAAAACATATTTTAATTATTGAAAATTTCATACATGAACTGTACTGATTTTACATCAGTCTCCCCTCCATCTCCTCCCTCCAACTCCTCCCATGTGCCCACACACATTTATAAATACAACCCGCTAGTTCACTTAGTGCTGCTAATGTGTACATGTGTTTGGGACTGATCACCTACCACGGGGCTCATCCCTGGAAGAAACTAATTCTCCCTCTCTGAGTAGTCATGAATTGCCTGTAGCTCTTGATCTAAGGGGCTTTATGAGACTTCCCCTATCTACACTGGCATGTCAATTGGTGATGTCATTTCTCGGGTCTTGGTTAGGCAACCATATTGTTTAGATTTCATGGTACACTTTCTCTGTTATATATAGACGATATAATCATTGAACAGATGGCAAGTTCATAAAAGAAACACTATTAAACCTAAAATTACATATTAGACCCAAGACCATGGTTGTGAGTGACTTTAATATCTGACTCTCAAGATCAGACAAGTCATCCAGATAAAAACAAAATAGCCAAATGCTTGGGTTAAATTACACCATAACAGAACATTTCACCCACATATTAAGAATATACTTTCTCCTCAACAGCTCATGTAACTTTCTCCAAAAGTTACCACTATAGAAGATGGAATGAAAGGATTATAAGACCCAGAGGTTGGAGCAGAACAGAGCCAAACAGCATCCCCAAGACATGACAGTACCCTCATGGATTCACAATAACCAGGGTTGCCAGCCTTAAAACTATACAAGATCAAGCTAGTCAATAGTCTAAAATGGAGGGGAAAGAGGGCTTACAACCCCCATCCTGATTGAAGAGCTATTAATAACTGATTGCTTCTTAAGGAATAAGAATTGGTATCCTTTAAGGATGTGGTCCCCAGGTGGGTCAACTACACTCCAGTGAATGGCTTCAAAATTCCAGTATAGGGGCAACTTAACTCAGATTCGGGGCTTTGTTGTGTTTTGTTTTTTAGAGAGAGGGGACAAGAAGTTGAGAAGGAGTGAGGAGGTGGGGATTAATCTAGAAAGAGCTAGAAAGAAGAGTTGGAGGTAAGTATGATCAAAATATACTGTAGGAAATTTGCAACAAATTAATAAAAATATTATATTAAAATATAATATGTAAATCTTTGACAACCACTTCCTTGATACAATACAACTTCTAGTATCACCATTCACTGTGTTCAGGAGTTTTCCCATGTGCAGGAAACAACAGGGATGTACAATAGGATACTTATGAGATAATATTTTCCCACATATCTTATAATTACTGTAAAGGAAAGAGAATGCAAGAACAAATGAAAACTGGAGGTAAGAAAGAACTGTAAGTTAAAACAGTTTTCCTAAATGTGAACTGAAAGTTAAGACAGAAATACTTTTTTATTAAAAATGTATGCCTCCAAAATACTATTCATTTAAATGTATAAATATGTATAAATCAGTCTTTGAAAATATTATGAACATACTGATTAATGACAAAAGTTTAACTATTTATTAAATATATACAGAAAAAAACTGTTCAAGTTTAACATGTCTGAAATTTGCCTATAGTCTTTTCTTACTAAAGATCAAGTTATTAGTTCTAAAAAAAAAAAAAAAAAAAAGTATGCTCCTCTTTGATATACAACAACCTGAAGAAATCATGCTTTTATACCGTAGCTACCTCTCAAGGCCTTACCGTGTGCTAGGCACTGTGGTAAAGACTAAGAGCACCACACTGAACAGTGCATGGTCCAAAATTCAGGAATATTATCAAAGGAAAAACCCACAAATGTTAATATTCAAAAAAACAAAATCCATTCCAGTGCTATTGACTATAGTTCGTCAAGTTATTTTACCTATTTCACAAGGTTTTTTTTTTTTTCAAATCATTTTAGAACATAGTGATTTCAACAGCATGGTAAGTAATGTGATAATATAGGCAATCTTATTTTAACCTTAAAATCATTGAATATAAACTTTTCTCCTTTAAGAAAATGTAACATTATAAAAAGAGGATTTTTAATGCAATAGTAACTTTTCTAAATACCAAAAGTTTGCCACTAAACATCATCCTGAGGACTAGGTTTGAGGTGAAATGAGAATTAGTCTAACGTGATGGTGCCTTGGATTCTATCTTCAATTCAGTCAGAGAAATAATTTTGACCATAATTTATTTGTATTTTAATGACAAAAATATTATGTGTATGTATAAATAAGTTCTGTTGATAAATAAAACTTTAACAGAAACCAAAAGCTTTATCCACCCTTTTTCTGTATACACTATTTTTTTCTGAATGTATACAATAATATAAAATTACTTAATATAGCCATAAGAACCTACTAGGTAACATGAATACTTTTTATCTGTTTTTTAATTATAATTGTTATTTTATTAAAACAAATGCATTATGTTTGTGGTTATATATCTTTTTCTAACATTATATTATGTCTTATCTTGTGTAAATGTTTCATGGTTGGTTAACATCTAAGCCAAGGGAATCTTGAGGAGGAAAAAATCTTACTGAACTAGTTGCTAGACTTTCTAATGGAGAGTCAGCTATCCTTACTCTAAATGTACCCTTTTTAAATTTTCACATTACAATCTTTACCTCTTAAGTTAAAACATACAGAAAAAAATAAGTTTTATTTGCCTACAATTTTCAAATGGGAAAATTTTTCAATATACATCTAAAAGTGAAATATGCATCTAAATGAGTTCTATGTGAATATATACACAATTTAGGACAAAAAAAAAGATGAGGATCTTGCTTTTACAATTAAAAATACATGGAGTGCTAGGCTTACTTTATTTTAAAAAGGAGAAAGAACAAAATTCACAAATTAAGACGCCCTTAAGACATCAAAAGAACGTAAGTGAATTTAACACTGCAGGACTTTCAAAGATACCTTGGTCATAGCCTTACTAGAGAAAGGGAGATATGTAAGAAACCACGGTAAGGGAAGGAGAGGGGTATGGAAGGAATAACACTAGAGTTATTCCGTATCACTATTCCTAATAATGCTAGTGTTGTTATTCCTATTATTATCCCTAAGGGAAAACTTAGGTCAATTTAAAGACATTTGAAGAGAAGAATTGTCTAATACTGGAATTTTAAAAAGCAGAAATACTGAATTCCATATGACAATGAGTCCAAGCAGAAACAGTGACCACTGCGCTGTACAGCTAACATGTACTGTAGCTACTTGTACAATGCCCATTGAGCGACGCAGCCATCAAGCACAGCGGACATACACAGAAAATGGATGAAATACCCCTTTCAACGTACCTTTCTTTCCTCTTGCAATATTATTTCTTCATATAGCCGTGGGACATATGTACAATAATGCTCTTGATCTTTCTTGATGTTAATATTTTCATACTGTAGTTTCCTTTTCCTTTCAAAAATCCAGACAGAATTTGAGAGTTTTCAATATTAAATACACAAATATTTGTATAAGCAAAGATAATTTTTATAGCAACAGCTTTTGTTTTAGATAAATTTAATAAGATCAACAGGTTGGATCAATACATTCAAATTCTTATGAAAATACATTTCACGTTGTTGGTTTTGTTTTTTAAGATGGAGTACTGGGACTGCCAAGACGGTGCAGTGGGTCTATTGTACTTGATATCAAGCTGATAACCTGAGTTTAATCCCTAGAACTCACATGATAGAGGAAAGGGATCCCCACAAGCTTCCCTCTGACCTCAGCACGGATGTGCACACATATGCAGACACATATACAGACAAACACACAAGGAAGGAAGTTACAAGTCAGAGCACTGTTATAAAATTGCTCTAATAATTACTCCAAAAGGAAAATGGGCCATGATACTTACAGCATGAACTGACATCATCAAAGATATTTTTTTAAAAAAAGTTTTCTGATATTCTACTTACATATGTCTTTAAAATCCAAAAATCCTTTGGTATTTTAATTTCTGCTTAAAATAAGAAAAATAGCCCTTTCTGTTTATATCATAAAGCAGTAAGGCAAAGGGCGTAATGATCTCTAAGAATCAAGAGTGAATGAGTTTTCAGTGCTATTAGACAGTTTAAAGAAAAAGTAAAACAGTAGTGAACAGTCCGGAGTGCTAAAGCAGACAGACTGCCAGGAGTCACACGTATTAGCTTTATGACCTAATATAAAAACCACCCAGCCTCTCTTAGCTATTCTTCACCTGTACTTGGACATATTAGTAATTAGTTCTCTAGAACACAATGAAAAGAGAAAAAACAGATGTAGGGTATTAAGTGCCATTCACAGCCCTGTAAACCCACTATAACTTATAGCATTAATCATTGCTAGAATTATATTTAAGTACACCACACTTGCTGGTTTTCCTATTCATTGAGCAGAACTGCAAAGACATACAATATTCAACATTTAAAAAACTATACTAACTACACAAAGATTAGAATAACAAGGGTAACAGAAAGCCAGAACTTTGGGTTATGTAACAGTTGCTGTAGTTCCAGTATTCTGTGCTCTGATTCAGTGTGCGTCCACCATTCTGGGTCACTTTTCCACTAATTCTATTTGTACAGAATCTTACAAACAAGCTTGGTCTTCATAACTTCAAATGAGTTTGCAGCCATGAAATAAATGTACATTTATGATACTAGAATTGTTATGTGATACTTACGTCCACTTCTTTCCCAAACAGTATAAATATATCTCCCTTTTCAGAGTGTCTAACCACCTCTCTGTTACGTGTGAAATCTCCCAGAAGAATTCTAACTCACAAACATCCAAAGCAGAAGGAAATATAAACTAGAAAATGTCCACTGCGGGATGAGAAGACAACTCCAAATAACATATTGCGCGACGCAGGCGACCTAGTCAGAGCAGAGAGCAAGAGCAGCTGCAGGGCTGAAGCAGCCATAACACAGTGCAGGACTGCACCTGCAGCTCAACGTGGAAAGAGTGAATGGAAAACGAGGGGAGCTGGGGGTAAAGCAAGGTTTTACAAATAGCACGGAGATGGGGGAGACGCTGGAAGTGAGTCGACATTAGAAGAAACAAAATGGATGAGAACTGGCAAGCCAATCAAGAATGAGCAGTGCTCACAGTCCTGCCTGCTCCTCTTGCTAGTTAAGCTGAAGTAAGTAGGGAGCACAGCAAACCAGCACACTGGAAGAAGGGAGTTTACGTGTCCAATGGCCGTGAGGACAGCCCCAAGGAAATAAAATGAACCACAAAACAAAATCAACGTTATTACTCGGGAAAGGGACCGGGAGTGATGAAGGGGCATTGGTAGAGGTAAGAAGGAGATGAAAAGTTCTGGGTAAGAGCTATCAGAATATACCATACACATGTTCAAAATTGTCAAGTAACAAAATTAATAAATAGCTTTCAGAACAGATGAACATAAACTATTTACTCTTTTAAATGCTCAACGAGAAAAGAACATGCCAAAAGGAGGAAGATGAAGGTTTGAAGAGTCTATAGTGCTTATCCTGTTAAGAAGAATGGTAAGTATGGACTAACACAATTAAAAAATGATAAGATACAAAGTTATAGCTTTCAAGATTAGGAGAGTAAAGCAATAAGAACAATAACCTAGGTATAAGTTCTTCAAAAGTAAAAATGCCATGCTCAATTCTTACTCTGTTACTAAGTTCAATACTAGCCATAGACAGGATTCAGAATTTGTTCAGTGAATGAGCTACAGTCGGGAGTCTGAGCTTCCAACTATGCATACTGCTACCATCAGGCGTGTCTGTGCCCGGTACAGAGTAAAGAATCACTGGACACTTTCCCGAAGGAAGAAAACTAATGCTGTGATGAATGAGCCAGCAGAGAAGCTAGTGTCCACTCAACCAGGAAGAGCAAACCATGTTTCAGTAAAAGCATTCACTACAGGACCAGAGTGGACAGAGAACTCACATTCTCTCGGAACTGAACAACGTTCTGCTCTGACTTACATGGGATGAGGGGAGGTTCATACATACACAATTAAGTAAAACAACAAAACAGTCAAAGCTAACCATATGATCATTAGCAGATGTACCCCTGCAGCTCTCCCCTGGGTCAGAGTCAAGTAGCCTTGTTGTGCTGAGTCTAACCACAGCCCCTAATTTATGTTCCTAACTGGTCCATGTTCTTTGTCATGTGTGCTGTTGATCTAAACCACAAGATGTAAAACTTCCTACCAACCCCTGGAAGGGTTTAAAGGACGGGTATTTTCTTTGTTCTAGTGGTTCCTCTGAAGACCTCTGGCTATCCTGTACCAGCCCATCTATGGCAGCTATCTCTTTAACTCCGACTGTAAGCTACCCCTTCTAATGAAGCTCTTTCAGATTTTAAAAGAAAGCATCTCTTTTTCTTGAATGCCCTGTTAACAATGGATTTAACATAATGTACTATGATCTTCCAAGTGCTTCCTCATCTCAGGCCTGATCTCAGCCCCATACCCCTTACTCCTAACAAAGCTAATTCTGGGTGATAATTATGTGTTAGCTCTTTTTCCAAACCAATAATTACCATTCTTATACCTAAAATGACCCACCATCTTTAATATACTCTAGAATCTTTCATCTATTTTTCAATTAAGCATAGCATACCTTAGTGATGAGGTACATGGGTTCTGTACTCAAACAAGTCCCAGTAAAAGTCTAGTTTGGGCATTTAAAAGGTCACATGATCTTAAATATGTTATTTATCTTCTCTGATTCTTGAATGTTTCACTAATAAGATAGGTAAATAATAGTCATTACAAAAAGACTTGTGAAGACTAAATGAAGGAATAGAGATACAGCAAGAGACAGAATCTGACTCATGAGAAGCATTAAGTTCCAAAATATAATACTAGTTTTTCATACTAACTTTCCTTTCTTAACAGGATAGCCTTGTCTGAACCAGTGCAATACTCTATTAATGGTGCTTGAGAAGCCTTTTCCACCCACTCTGTCCCAAGGTTTCACGGGGTAATCCTGGAGGACCTAAGAACCATTATGTAGACCAGGCTGGTTTTGAACTTGCAGCAATCCTTCTGCTTCCCAAGTGCAGGAAATATAGTGTGTATCACCGGTCCCAGTTGGGGTTTGCCTTTACTTACTGGACGATATCATACTGTCCAGGACCAGGACCTGAATATTTGACCAATTCTTGTCTTCCTGTAGTATTGCCAAAATTTACACCTTTATATTTCAAACTTGCTTTAGGATAATCCTAAAAAGAAAGAAGAATAAGAAAAAGGACATGAGGCAAATTGGAAAACATTACATTTGACTGAGGCCTAAACGCAAGAATCCTAAGTCAACAAAGTTGCACCAGTAAAATCAGGGAGGGCTCTTTAAGCTGGATTCTGCCAATCCTTCTCCCACCTCAGCCAGGGTTCTCAGAGAATTGCCTTTTATGTTAGTCTATACTGAGCCAATGGGAGCAGTTTCCTCTTGGTACGACACTAGTAGTATAGTAATTTAATGCCTCTAGGGCAATAAAGAACACTTCCACCTAGAAACAGGCTAAATGTATTATCTGCAAAAAAGAAAAAACTATTTAAAAGATATTAATTAAACAAACTGAAATAATGCCAACAATACCAACAGATCTCAGGCAATAATTCCATGATATTTAAAAACATATTCATAGAAACTTTTCTAAGAGCAACAAGTGGTTAAAAACAAATTAAATACTATCCAGCTCATGCTGTTGCTAATCTATGAAGAAGGAGTAAGGATCATTATAGACTTAGTATACCCAAGACAAAGTTCTCAGCACAAAGGAGATTTATTTGACCTACAGGGACAGAGGGCAGGGAATAAGAGACAAAAACAGGAGATAGAGAATGAGAGAGAAGAGGAAGGAAACAAGAGGGAGAAGGTAGGGGCACTTGTCCCAGAAGAGAGAGGGACAAAGGACTGGCTCTGGATAGAGAGGGGACAGATGTGGCAGATGGGAAAATGGTTGTTTATAAAGATCCGAAGGAAACCCCTGCCCCTGCATTGGGATGAGGTGTTTAGTTCTAACTGGACATGTTAATTAGGTGAGCCACAGAGGGCTTTGGATTGCTCGACTTCAGTACTTTGATAGCTGGACCTTGGTAGTCAGCCCCAGGAAGAGGAAGTGACCAAATAAAGGAACAGACCTTGGTGGCTAGATTTAGGAATGGAATCCAGTGGTTTTTAACAGCATAGAGGGAGTGGAGAAGGGCAAGGCCAGCCAGAGCCATATTTGCCATGCCCAGGCTGGCTAGAGTCCCTTCAGAAGAGATCAGTCTTTTAATACTAAAGAAATTATTTATGTCAGGAAAAAAGTAAACCAATGTTTTTCCTCTAACATTGATAAGAATGTCAAACTTAAGCATGAACCACAAAGATTTAAAGCACTGGGTTCATCAGCAACTAAAAAAAGAAACTATATATAAGAAACGCAGTATATCTCTTCTCTTGTGATACATTTCCCTTTATAAAATCATTTAAGAGGCCTGGAGAGATGGCTCCGTGGATGGGTGGACTTGCTGCTCCTGCAGAAGACCTGGGATCACTTCCCACAGAGCAGCTCATCATCTGTAACTTCAGTTCCTGGGCTTCCAATGCCCTCTTCTGGCTTCTGTGAGCACTGCTCTTATGAGGTACACATACATGCAAGCAGGCAAAATAATATTGAATTCCATGCATTGGTCTGCCGCCCCATCTTTCTGCATGTCCTCAAGCCCTGTTTGATTCCGGTGCAGCAGAACCACCTGGCAAATACCTGGCCTAAGTGAGCCTCTTCCTTAGGGTAGCCTTGAGCCTACACCAACATCCTGCTACCCACCATACCCTGGTATGGAGAACTAACCCTCCTCATACGAATTCATTCTTTACTATCCCCTGAACATCTGCTCATGGGGGTATGCTTCCAAAGGGGACTTTCAAGGTCATTATGTCAGCTCTGAGCCTGACTGTGACCAAAATCAGTTAGAAGCACTTCCCCTCCCCTTCCCCATCCCCCCATCGTAGTGAATAAACTTGCTTTTGGTTTATTTCTGAGTTCCATGATCCTTTCCTCATTATTTGCACACCCCGTGAACCCCGACAAATATATAAAATAGCAAATTTCTATTTAAGATATTTATAAAGAAATAAATAGAAAACAAATCACTGAAAATATTTTAGCAAACCTGTTTTAACTAAGGTTAGAAGATAAACTCTAGACTACTTATTGCTAGATCATCAGAAAAGCTAACTTTGTAGGATATGCAGGGGTTCATTATGTGTATATGGTGTTTTGCCTGCACACATGTCTGTATACCATATCTACGAAGCCAGAAAGAACACTGGATCTCCTCGAGCTAGAACTAGAGTTGCAGATGATTGAGAGCTGTTATGTTGTTATTGGGAATTAAACATGTGTACCCTCGAAGAACAACCAATGCTCTTAAACACTGATCCACTTCTCCAGTCCCTAAAATTTTTAAATACTCTTTAATCACTATAAAATAAATTTAACTACATAAAACAGTGTATCAAGTATTCTAGGTAACCTTCTATCTAAACACAATGTAATAAATTCTCATTACAAACAACATTAGTGCCACAGTAAGTGTTAGTACCATAAAGCATAATTTCAGTTCAAACTCTATCTATTGTGCTTTATGCAGACTCCAAGAGTTGTATAAAACAGACACAGGCCAGACATTTTAAGACATTTCCGGAACAGGCATCCACTGCATGTGAAAAGACCTGCAGCTGAATTCTGTTAACATTTCAGAAAGACAGAAGCTGGAGATGATGGCGTATCGACGGTAATGAATAGTTAGTGATTTCCAGTGAGAGAGGCAACATTCAAAAGCTTTGGGGTGCTATAACAAAATCCAGAAAGAAGCCTCTGCATCTGGACACAAGAGCTGAGTGTGGGAAAATGGAGTCACCAGCTGTGGTGTGGCAGTTTCCTCTGAGATTAAAACCTTTCATCTTGGAGAAACCTATGTTCAGACACAGTATGCTAAAGGAGATAAAACAGCAGGAGGAAACTTGTAAAAACACAGGACTTGAAGAGGCAAGAAAACCACAGGATGGCCTAGCATCCCATTCTGCAGGGAAGCTCATTAAACTCAAGAAGTAAACAACTCAATAGCTTTGGGAAGTGACTGAAACTGAACAGACTCACTGGGTCCCTCCTTCCTCAGGTGAGCATCAGCAGAAAAGGGTGGCTGAAAAACGCTCACAGACAAGCTGTGCTGCCTAGAAAAGACAGGGGTGAGACAAACCACTTAGAAGAAACAGGGGTGTAGAGCTGACTGGCAGTACTCAGACACCAGCAGAGCCTCCCAGAAGAGGTTGTCAACTGAGCTGCCTAAGACACTCTCCAACCTGGTAAACTGCCTACAGACTTGCAATACACTCCGAGTTTCCAGGTGAGCTGTCAACCATGTGGAGTTGAGCTTTTGGTGCTGCAACTGTCTTTGAACTGTGTTTTTACTCCTGTGAGTAACTATATTAGTCCACCATGTTAGACTTTAGTGGTATCAAAAAGATTGAGTTAGGTTTGGGGATGTTTCCCATTTAAAGGGGCAAACCACTTGAAAGGTGGACATGAAAACTAACTCTGGGCATCAGCTGATCATGATGATCCAGTGACCAAGAAAATCTTAAAAATCAAAGTGATAGCAATGCCAAGTACTATTTTCTGTTGACTGGATTTGCATTCTTTGGTGTATTCATGCCTATATCTTTCAGCAGAAAAAAAAAATCTTGTTTTATTATCAAGGTGGAACTGGCCTGAAAGCCTATTCCCTGGGGACTAGCTCTCATAGTATCAGAATGTGCTGTGCATGCAGCCAATGGAGAAAAGTCTTTCAAGCCCTAATGCCTAAGACAAAACCACAGCAATGGCCAGCCCAGAAAGGTATCTCCAATAGTGCAACAGTGCACTTTTGTCATGGGAGTGGCCAACATCTTTCTAATGGCCCTTAAGGCCCAATCAATAGGAGAGAATTATTCCATACCTGGTACTGTACCTAGTCCACTAGCTACCTTTGGCTGAAGAAGTCACAGACATTAGAAGAGGCCTTTCTAGTGCCATTTTCTAAAACCATAATCATCATCATCATTGTCGTCATCATCATCATCATCGTCACTAACTATATTACAAATGCTTTCCCTTATGCACAGAAAGAAGTATAGCTCTTACCCCTTATCAAAATGTTGTTTCAAAGCAAATGGGAAGAATACAGAGATCCTCAACTGTACAAGCAGAGAATAAATGATTGTGGAGAGTATGGCCCCACAGATACATTTATAACACACCCCTATAGCTAAGGCTCAAGGAAAATCCAGGAAGAGGGGGTGGAAAGATGGTAAGAGTCAGGAATCAGAATCCCTGCTACCAAACTGCCTTCTAGACATGACAAGGAAATCTGAACAATATAGCTACCCACACAAGATCTGCATAATGACAACACGAGCTGACACGCCACTGTGAACAAGGGAAGTTCACGAGGTCCCACCTCTAGATGAAGAGCTACAGGCAATCAAAGCCTGCTGAGAGATTCGGAACCTGTTTTCTCCAGGGACAAGCGTCCTGATAGCTATCCAATCCCTAGCAATCTAAATATGCTTAGTCGTGAGCAACACTAAACGGATTCAGAAGGAAGGGTGGTGTGTGTGTGTGTGTGTGTGTGTGTGTGTGTGTGTGTGTGTGTGTAACAAAGAACATGTCGTGAATTTGAGAGGGGAATTAGTGGAACAGATATGAAAGAAATTAGAAGACGGAGAGAAATTAGAATAAAAAAAAAGAACTTCTAACACTGACGAAAAAATGTCCAAACTTGGTGGGGCACGCCTTTAATCCCAGCATTCAGGAGCGAGAGGTAAGTGAATCTTTATGAGTTAAACATCAACTAAGACTACATGAAGAGTTCCAGGCCAGCCAGAACAACATACTAAGACCCTGTCTTAAAATAAGGAAGCATTGATTTAAAAACAAATCGGTGTTATTTTAGAGTCCCTTCTAATAAAGCATAATAGAAAAAAAAGAGTATTGGTATTGTTTTAGCTGTGATATAGATCACACTGGTCAGCAGAGCCCCAAGTCCTTTGGCAAGGACTACAGGGCCTGCTGGAGCAGCAACTGTAGTCAGTGCAAACAGGCTCATTCAGGAAGCACATAAGAGAGCCCCAAAGACTTCAAGAAATACCTGGGAAAGGGAATTTAACAGAAGTCTTGGGATTGTCTATCAAGATACAGTCAGACATAACACCGATGGCAGAAGGACAAACAGTACTGTCTACTGTTGCTCATTTTTCTTCCTGCCACATGGTAAAACTTAGAAAATGTGATATTATATAAATAAAAGTGATTTGTCCATTTCTTCTGGAATGCTATTAGTTGTGCATGGTCTCAGTGTGCTCCTCCTCACTGGGCATTCAGCCCTGACACCATGAGGGATGAGTAGAGCAGTCCCATAAGACATACATCAAAGGAAGATAGATGGTTATTGTTGTTGTTACAAGGAGGGGCTCCAATTGATATACGACGAGGAATCTCAGCTTCTTATCAGGTCTTTGAAGGAAAAGTCATGAATAAAATGTGAAAGAGCTGTCTACCAAGCTGTGATACTGGGTGTGGGGAGGAGGGGTGAGCATGGGTGTGGAGGGGTGTGTGTCTATTCTGCCGGTCTCCTAAGTATATCAAAAGAGAAAATAAGAAAACATAAAAGGAAATTTTTAAAAAAGGCTTTAAAATGAGATCAGTAGAATTACTTTCCAAATTCTTCAAAATGACTTACTGGTTGCTGTATTTTCACAAACTAATGTCTACTTTTTAACTAAATATTGGAGCTTTTATTTGAAAGTACATTAATCCTACCCTATTATTAAGGGAGATGTTTCAAGACTCTTTGTGAATAATGGCAAACTCCATACATGTGAGGGTAACTTTCACCTAGAAGACGTAACTTAATGGTATCTCCCCTTAGCATCATCCCTTGGTGGTTATTAAAAGGGGGTTACTTAAATACAAGCATCCAATGCTGTGACAGTTGTTCTGATAGCTAACATGACTCCTGAGAAACCTAGATTTGGATATGCTGGACATACGATGATCTGTATCCAAGGCAAGGTGGAAGGCAAACTGGAAAATACAAGGACAGTTCTGATGGTAGAAAAATTAACATTTCTCACTTATGATCTATTTTGTTTTTAATTAAAAGTAAGGCAGAATTTCACAATCATAGACATGTCCTAAAAATAATCCAGCCATATAGCCATGTTAAATATCTTAGATATTTTATGTATTACACATAGTGTCTATTACATTTACTCTGGCTTATAGATTTGTGAAAATAAAGCTTTTACATCATGTTCTTTAACCTTAATAAAAACATAAGTCACGTGTAGTAGCTCACACCTTTAACCCCAGCATGTGAGATACAAAGATAGGCATGTCTCTATGAATTTGAAGTTAACCTGATCTATCTAGTTAAGTAACAAGCCAACCAAGGCTACACAGTAACACCCAGTCTCAAATTTTTATAGTTCAATACAAAATCCTTTTTATATGCATAAACACATATGGATATGGATAAACTCAGATACATATAAAATTGAAGACATTTGTAAAATCATTTTACTATAAGAACAATAAATGGCACTTTATTTAAACCATATGAACTCACAACTACTGGCTTATTAACTTCTAGAGTACTTAGATAAGTGTTTAATCTCAATTTTAATTTCACAGGCTTAAAAAACAGAAAACAAAAGATGAATTGATGCACATTTAATTCTCAATCATGTGAGCTTTTATGTTAAGAATTGTTTCCAATGACAACTTCAAGGTCACTGTCACTATGGGAAGTTATTAACAAATAAAATATGACTTAATTGAAGCAAACTCAGCATGGAGCTGTAACACTTTAAGTGAACGCTATAATAAAACCTGAAAAAGAATTACTAACTGCCATTCTGACTGACAATTAAATGAATGGAGGGGGAACTGTGCAACTTTTACCCCTCATCTTTTCATAATTAAATATGGAAATCGACTTGGGAAGAATTAGAAGTGTCGAGGTACATCAGTTTAAGCACTAATGGGCTGTTCTGCAGCAGCTCACAGGTCAGCATCCTGATTCCAGTTCCAATCTCCTTGTCAAATCACAGTATAGAAAGACATTTCTAGCTGTTGTTAGAAAAGATAGAGGCTGAATTTGATCTTTCAAAATGTTATTCTAAATAAACTATATTCAGAATTTCTCTGCAGATGAACTTAGCTGAAATACATCATTTGTTGGCTAGTGTTATAAAACAATTCTATATTTAAGCTTTACGATATACCTTCAGTAGACATGACTCATTCATTAGAAAAAACTATAATAATCACCTATCTATTATATTATTATACTAATGTTTTATTATATTCCCATATGGACACTGATTTCAAACACGATATTATTTCCAAAAGGCAAAAACAGTGTTGCAAAGAGTAATCAGAAATTTGGATATGATCTGATTGAGCATTGCTACAGTATTATTTATACAGCAGGGTCAGAATCTGTTTCCTGAAGAAGCAGGAAGAAATGGTACCGTCTGCTGAAAAGCTTTGTACCCAGTCTGAAACTCAAGATACAGAGTTCACAAACTATCCCAATTCAATTGCAACTGAATACTACAACTCAATACTCACTAAATATTCCTGAATATTGAGAAAGAGACTTTTATTTGATATTTTATTTATTTATATTTCAAATGTTATCCCCTTTCCAGGTTCCCCCCCCCCAGAAATCCCCTATCCCATATCCCCTTCCCTGCTTCTATAAGGGGGTTTCTCCACTCACTCACTCCTGCCTCTCTACCCTGGCATTCCCCTACACTGGGGCATAGAGCCTTCACAGGACCAAGGGCCTCTTCTCCCATTGATGCCCAACAAGGCCATCTTCTGCTACATATGCAGCTGGAGGCATAGGTCCCTCCACGTGTACTCTTTGGTTGGTTGGTTCTTTAGTCCCTGAGAGCTGGGGGCGGGGGTTGGTTGATATTGTTTTTCTTCCTTTGAGGTCGCAAACCCTGTCAGCTCCTTCAGTCCTTTCTCTAACTCCTCCTTTGGAGACCCCTTGCTCAGTCCAATGGTTGGCTGTGAGCATCCCTCTCTGTATTTCTCAGGCTCTGGCAGAGAAATACAGGGGAGAGCTATATCGGGTTCCTGTCCACATGTACTTCTTGGCATCCATAATAATGTCTGGGTTTAGTGTCTGTATATGGGATAGATCCCCAGGTGAGACAGTCTCTGGATGGTCTGTCCTTTAATCTCTCCTCTACACTTTGTCTCCATATCCCCCACCCTCCCATGAGTATTTTGTTCCCTTTCTAAGAAGGACCGAAGCATCCACACTTCTTCCTTCTTCTTGAGCTTCATGTGGTCTGTGAGTTGTATCTTGGGTATTCTAAGCTTTTGGGCTAATATCCACTTATTAGTGAGTACATACCATTTGTGTTCTTTTGTGATTGGGTTACCTCACTCAAGGTGATATTTTATAGTTCTGTCCATTTGCCTAGGAATTACATGAAATCATTGGTTTTTAATACCTGAGTAGTACTCTATTGTGTAAATGTACCACATTTTCTGTATCCATTCCTCTCCTGAAGGACATCTGGATTCTTTCCAGCTTCTGGCTATTATAAATAAGGCTGCTATGAACATAGTGGAGCATGAGTCCTTGTTATATGTGGGAGCATCTTTTGAGTATATGTCCAGCAGTAGGATAGCTGGGTTCTCAGGTAATACTATGTCCAATTTTCTGAGGAACCACCAGCCTGATTTCCAGAGTGGTTGTACCAGCTTACAATCCTACCAACAATGGAGGAGTGTTCCTCTTTCTTCACATCCTCGCCAACATCTGCTGTCACCTGAGTTTTTGATCTTTGCTATTCTGACTGGTGAGAGCTAAAACTATCCAGCATGTAATGTGGAAAAATTATAGCATTTTCAACAAATGTTGCTGGTTCAACTGGTGGTCAGCATGTAGAAGAATGTAAATCAATCCATTCTTATTTCTTTGTACAAATCTCAAGTCCAAGTAGATCAAGGACCTCCACATAAAACCAGACATACTGAAACTAATAGAAGAAAAAGTGGGGAAGAGCCTCGAACACATGGGCACGGGGGAAAGTTCCTGAACTGATGGGACTTCATAAAATTGCAAAGCTTCTGTAAGGCAATGGACACTGTCAATAGGACAAAACACCAACCAATATATTGGGAAAAGATCTTTACCAATCCTACATCCAAAGAGGGCTAATATTCAATATATACTAAGAACTCAAATCAAGAACTTTGATTACAGAGAATCAAATAACCCTGTTTAAAAAATGGGGTACAAAGCTAAACAAAGAATTCTCAACTGAGGAATATCAAATGGCCAAGAAGCACCTAAAGAAATGTTCTGCTTAAGGCCTAACTCACTTCTTCTAGTACTTGCAAGCTTTTTTCAGAAAACCAAGGTTCTAGAATACTCAGGGCAGTAAGACAGAAGCTACTTGATAGACCCCCGAAACAGACATGCCAGGGTTCAACACACTAACACAATTAGAAAGTATACAATCAGTGCAACTTACAATAAATACTGTAGACAAGGCAAAAGTAATTTTAACTTGACAATTAAAACAGCATTATCACATGCACTAACACTTCTTCGAAATCCAAAACCTGTCCCAACTGTATCTCTTGCTAACATAACATCATAGAGAACTTCGGCTAACTTCCAAAAATCTTGCAAGTACTGGAAGAAGTGAGTTAGGCTTTAAGCGGAAGCAAGAGGGTAGTGGCCTTGATCATTGCTGGTATAACAGCTTTAATTACATTAACTGCTAGCATCACTGCTTCTACAATAGCACTGACACAAGACGTTAAGACTGCTACTTTTCGTCAATCATTTAGCAAAAAATGTTACTAATATGTTGAGTATACAAGAGGATTTAGATAGGTGTTTTAACAATAGATTGATGCTCTTTATCCTATTCAAACTATCAGAAGGAGGTTCAGAGTTATATTTATATGTTTATTCACTTTAAAAATACATTCTATGAAACTCTTAAAAAATATTATAAAATAAACATAGTTGAGAAAGTCTCTGTGGAAAAAGACATCAGGTCTTTGGGCATATGCTAAGGAATGGTATAGCTCAGTTATATATCTTTATCTTTTTGTTTTGTTTTGTTTTTTTTAGTTTTTCCAGACAGGTTTGCTCTGTGTAGCCTTCACTGTCCTGAACTCATTCTGTAGACCACGCCAGCCTCAAACTCAGAAATACACCTGCCCATGTCTCCCAAGTGCTGGGATTAAAGGCATGTGTCACCATCTGGCTTGTTTTGCCTTTTAATCTTTGTGTGTGTGTATCTTCCCTTAGTTAGAAAAACACATTTGCTAAATCCTGACCCAACCTCGGGTTAAAGCTGAGGTCAGGCTGATCCTCAGGCATGTGCAGCACTTACAGGAATTCTTGCTACCCTGCATAGTTCTACTTCTGTAGCTATGGGCTTTCTGTTCTCCAATCAAATAGAAATATTGTGGTGACACAGTGTGTCCTATTATTATTAAAGCTTATATCCTAACATGCTTGCTAACAGCCGTCATGGACATGATGACATGCCACACTTGTGGTTTTTACCTTTATCAACCCTCTGCTCACACAGCTTGGGCCACTTCTTTAGACTTAGAGTCACAGGAGCTGCGTGCCCCAGCCATGTCTGTGTGGCTCCATAAAAATTTCACATTTAGAAAGAGTTCATCCTGGTGTCCTCTTGGATGAAAACAGCCTGGTGACAACAGTGGGGTACCTGTCTCTACTCCTCCCAGAGATCCTCTCTCTGCCCACAAGTCTTATCTTCCCTTTTCTGCCTAGCTACTGGACATCAGATCTTTATGAAGCCAAGCAGCAAATGAGTAAGGTGTATTTTTATAAAATACTGAGGCAGGTGATGAGCCATAAGAATAGCAATACCAAAATAAGGGCAGTACTCAGCTCTTTACCAGTACAGCGGTCAAAAACTGAATAATACAAAGACAACCTTTACACAACATACAAAAATGCTAGCCCAACAGCATGACTACAAACATAGTTCTGAGCACATTAAAGAATTTGCTCAATTTATAAAATGATTGACCGCTAACTTGTAAACTTTCTTTCTCTCGGGATCTGTAAGACCATTGGCGGATAAGCAAAGGGATAACCTGTAAATTTTAGGCACAAATTTAACAGGGATAAAACTGTAAAATTCTAATTTTTTTTAGACTTATTTATTTATTTTAGGCATATGAGTACACCGTGACTGTCCTCAGACACACCAGAAGAGGGCATCAGATCCCATTACAGATCCCATATTTCCTTTTATTTCTTTCCTTGTCTTGTTTTAACTAAGACATTGAACACTATGTTGAATAAAAGTGGAGAAAGTGGGCATACTTGTCTTATTCCATAGTTGAAAGAGTCTCAATCTGTCACCATTTAGTATGATGTTAGATATGGGTTTGTCAGAGATAGCCTTTATTTAGTCATGTTCCTTTGCCATTATTTTTATGGAGCACCTGGAGAAATATTCTCACCTGATCTTCTATTAGCAGTTGGCAAGATTCAGTAGGGAACTGATCTAGACCCTGACTTTTCTTTGTTGAAAAGCTAGGGAAGTATATTTGTTCTTATTGATGGTGATGTTTTAAATCTTATCTACTGTCATAGGTCTTCTATGTCGTCAATATCTTCTTGATTTAATTTTGATAGCTCATAGATATCTAGGTATTTACTTCTTTTGTATTTTCCAAGTTCTCTCTCTCTCTCTCTCTCTCTCTCTCTCTCTCTCTCTCTCTCTCTCTCTCTTTAAGAATTATTGGTTTTATCTACACATCAGAAGAGGGCATCAGATCCTATCACAGATGGTTGTGAGCCACCATGTGGTTGCTGAGAATTGAACTCATGACCTCTGGAAGAGCAGTCAGTGCTCTTAACCACTGAACAATCTCTCAAGCCCCTCAAGTTTTCTTTTTTAATATAAGTTTTCTAAGCACTCTCAAACAACTCTCTGACTCCATAAGAACCTATAATAACACTCTTTTCATCTCTAATATTGATTTTTATGTATATGTGTGCATGCAAAAGCATGTGTATGTATACCTGTGTGTGTCTGTGTATGTCTGTCTGTGTCTGTGTGTCTGTGTGTGTATGTCATGGCACATGTGGAAATAAACAAAAAATATTCATAAATTGGTTCTTTCCTTCCACCATGTGGGATCCATGAATTAAACTCAATTTACATACTTAGTGTCAAGCACCTATGTCTACTAATCCATTTCATCAGAAGCCCCCAGATTCTTTACTGTGAACAGTCAAAGCTATAAACTTTGCTTTTAGATATGCTTTAGGTATACCCCATAGCTGTGAGCTGTGTTCTGGTAAGTTATGTTTTTACTTTAGTTTGACTCTAGAAACTGTTCTCTCTGCCTATTTTCTCAGTGACCCACTAGCTATTCAAAAGTATACTGTGGAAAGGTGCTACAGGTTACCGCATCTGTGGGGTCACAGCTCACCTGGAAACAAACTTGTCTTCAGAAATTAATTAGTATTTCACCAGTAACAATGCAGACATTAGACCTGAGGTCCAGAATGAAGCCTATAGTCCCTTTTGCCTCCTGCTAGAATAGCCCTTCAAGACCTAAAGGCAAAACCTTAAATATTCTCAAGATTATGCCTAGCAGTGGTGGCTAATGCATTTAATCCTAGCATTCAGGAGGCAGACACAGATGGATCTCTGAGTTCAAGGCCAGCCAGGTAGGTCTATAGAGTGAATTCTAAGATAGCCAGGGCTATACAAAGAAACCCTGTCTTAAAAAAAAAAAATCTCAAGATTATTTTCTTTGTAATGCTTAGTTATCAATTCTAAATCCACTAATACTTTTATTACATCACAGGGTTAGGATAAGTAAAGATATCAGGGTAATGAGAGCCAGCTTCTTTGTTATGAGGCAGTCCAAATTCAAAAACTGAAAGGCTAGAAAGGCTATGCTGGTTTTGTAGGTATATTTAGGTAAATATACACAAGGTCAAACTCAAATTTCGTGGCAGTAAGCCATGACTATTCATTTCTAACTCTGTTCTGAGACATCCTAGAAATAATGATACTATCAAATCTCTGCCTGGAGAAAATGGGGTCTTATAAGGAAATGGGTAATGCCTCCCTGGGGTGGGGAGTGGCAAGCAAGATGATATGACATGTCAAAAGGACACAAGTAACAGCTTACAGGGACTTCAAAAAATAAAATCTGGAATAAGATGAGCTTTAAAATACTATATTACTTAACGTTATAAAATATTAATACTTATGAGAATAATATAATATTTAAGAAAAACAGAAATGCATGAATATGACATAAACACAGAGATGAGAATGCAGCTACAATTCTCTTTTGAAATATTTTTTAAAGCGCCAAAAGAAAACAGCAATAGGCATCATTAAGATGATGAAGTCAGAAAACCAACATTTGATAAATATAACACTAAAACATTCAAGTATCATCAGCAGGTGACAAAACCAGCAGCTGAAGAAAGAGCTCTCTAGTGAGAGTCTGAAAAGAACTAGAGCAACGACTTAGTTTTAAAGCACCTCTCTGAAAATTAAAATTTATAGGTAATAAAATTAGAAGGTAGCACCATTACTTTGCTGTCAGATGCCATCTGGGTAAGGCTAAAGGCATACTTGTGACATCTCTGAAGATGCCCCCCCACACACACATTTCTCATGGCCCAGCATGAGTGAGCTCTAAGAATGCATGGTCCTTAGAGCCTTCATCCCAGGATTGCTTCTCACTGCTGGTGTGCCTTTTCTGTCACTGTGATACAGCCTGATGATCCCTGGGCATCAGCCCACCCTATTGGGCAGATTTTCTTCAGATCAGTGTGAAGATGTAGTCTCGTGTAGTAACGCTATGTAGATAAATTGATGGTTTCATAATTTCTGATAATGATTTTATAGAATTCCTAAATTTATACAAGTAATTTCAAGCCCACTGTAGAATAATAGCTAAAATAGAGCTCTGTAAGCCTTTGTGTGCCATGGGCTGATTGCACTAGAAAAAGAAAACAAGCTTGGAAAAAATTTACAATCAAGAAGAACACTCCTTCTAGGTTAGATGTGAGACCATTGTCTAGTAACTGAAGGTCATAAATTTGGAATAGGCAATTTATTGTAGCTGCAAAAAAAATTATTAAATAAAATTAATAAAATATAAAATAAAAATTAATAAAATAAAAAATAAAATATTCACTAGTTTATCTATGCAAACATTCAAAATAATAAGACACAAGGCAGATGATTTGTCTCTTGACAAAACTGTGCTAACTTATAACATAAAAATTATTGCTTTAAACTTAATAATGAACTTATGGGGGGACAGTAGTAGAAAGACATGTAAACAACTTTTCTGTTATTCCTTAAATCTATTTATGACATAAATTATTGCCCAAAACTTACTATGAATCTATTGGGATTTAAACATATTTAGAAAATGATGTAAACAATTATCCTGCTGTAACCGTTTTACCTGATAGTCATATGAGGTAATTTTTTGAGAGAGAGTATAAATACTGAGAAAGGCAATAAAGGTTGTTGGAGCTTTGCTCCATCCACCAAATGTGTGTATGTGATAAACAGACATGTTAAATTTCTCTTTCTGTTGGAGGCCTCCTGCCAACCCTGTAGCATGTGTTATACTGAGATGACGGCTACATTAGTGCCCATCCTTATTACTGTACCATGTTTGACAACAGTTCTATAAAACAGCAGTTTTATAAATTACAGTATTTTTAAAACTGTTAACAATTCAAAGTATCTAATCCTCCCAAACTCACCAGTATGCAGATGTCCACAAACCAAGTGGTTTTTTAATGTAATTGATCCTAAATACAAAGGCATCTGTAAATGAATAGTGTCTTGGGAGCAAAGGCAGTGCAATCCTGAGAAGACTCTCTGCCTATGTCATCCCTTCAGGCTGTCCTTAAATCTAGCCTTCATTTCTAGCATTTTCCTCACTGTGATTTCTTCTAATTCTGGATCTAATAAAAGTATAAAAATACCATAGTGACAGAGTACTATGAAGTTCTGCCTTGGAATTGAGTAATTCCATACTTTCTGCATACATTATATGTTTTTATAAATAAATCATATACTCTAACTGGATGAATGGAACTCTGACAACTTACTTTTAAAAGTTAAGGTCTCCATAAATGAACCTGACAGGCTATGTTTGTTATTTCAAACAGAGAAGCTCCTTTTATTTTTTCACACTAATTTGTAGAATAATTGATAATTCTCAAGTCAAATTCTTTTATAAATAAAATGTCCATGGTCCTCAGAAAGCAGGGGAGAGTCTGCATGTCCCATCTGTACACTGTGGTGGAAACTTCTAGTAATTCCCACCGCTTCTTCCTCTTGGATACAGAGTCAGATTACATCCCTCAGCCTTCTAGGTAGCGAAGAAGACTGGCCATTGTGGCTGAGCTCTAGTTTCTGAGCCTAGAGTTTTTCACTCATTTCCTCTGCTCTCTTCTGCCAGCTAGATAGCAGGCATACATACATGAGGGAAAAGTCTTCAGTATGCAGCCAACGAAAATCAGTGTTCTAACCATTACTTATAGTTACTGATGCATTCATGACGCATATACAACAATAAGCAGTCTTCTTCCATCTGCCATCATCAAATGTGTCATACTTACAAACTGAGGATTGTAGTACGCTGGACCTATTGTGTTGTCACTAGGAGGTGGGGTGCGTCTCATAATAGTGTCATCTTCATTGAGATGATACCCATGCGCCTTTCCAGAAGAGGGAATTGAAGGAATATCAATGTTTCTGGAAACTGCAGGTGTTCTAGAAGTTTTCTTAAAGCATAAAATGTTTGTGAGGAAGACATTTTATGTTATTCAAAGACAAGAAGAAAGAGAAGAACAAACTGTTTTAATTTACTAAAGGCAATCATTAAATATTGACTTAATAAACACATAATTTAACCCAAAAAAAGGTCTTATAAAACTAAGCTGAACACATCTTGCAGACTAAGATATAAATACTATTAAGGCCACGATAAGAACTCAGAGTTCTCTCTAAACTTGCTCAGCCATTTATCTTGCTTAGTAAAGCAAAGAATACAGATTTTAAAAATAAATAAGTAAATCAATCAATAAAGCAAGGCATTCCTGCAGCAATATCAGACACTATGAGAGTGTGTACTGTGCAGAACAAGCTTTAGTTCTTCCCTTTAGTCCACTTAGCAACATTTCCAGCCTTCATTCCCTGAAACTCTTACCTTGTCTGTATATTACCTGTGCCTTGTATACAAGCGCTAACTGCACAGACTAAAGAGCAGAAAGTGTCTGAGATAACGCTGATATGAATGGAGATGTATCAAACCCATTTATAAACATGGCACGTGTTAAATATAAATGCAGTAGTAAGATGTATGCCTTAATTCTGAAAGAACTGTGGCAAAATTAACAGTATCAGGTCCGAAGCATTCATGAGCCTTTTCCTAAAGGTTTTACTTCTGTAGAAAAAATACTTTATAATTTAAATAAAAACAGGAAGTAGTAGCATGTATTAGACAAAATAAATATATATCAAGCAAAGCATTGACATTTAAAGGATTTAGCTGTGTAGAAAAATAGTGTGGGATTATATCCCAGCATTTTCCAGACAAATAAATGCAACGGTGAATACACGCGTGACCATACACAGCTGTGCTATTAAAAAGCTGCCATTGCTAGGAGCATCTTTCTCAGCTGATACATGGATTAAGTAGCTTCAGTGGTACTTATGAAAATAGTTACAAAATTAAAACAATACAGTGAATAGCTTTCCTTCTGTTCAGTACTTTCAAAAAGGACACATGGAAGGTTTGCAAAGTCACGCCTTCCCTTCCTCCAGCTTCCACCCGTGTGGCTCTCCCTTAGATGCTCCCTGAGCACGACATGCCAATGCACACTGCAGTGTAGTTACTCAGGGGGTTTCTACAACTGCAATGCGTTTGACTACCATGTGAGTCCTTCTTTAAGACCAAGGCTACCGTTTCTCCTCTCCCCTCCAAAGACTTTCATTTTTGGGTCCTGGTGAATGTTTCATTATGGCTCTAAGATAGTATTTCATCAACTATATTCTCCTACATTTCGCTCCCTGTTAAAATTCTGACTCTTGAGGAAAGGTGATTTGCCTTCTATGTATAAAAAATGTCTAACATTGTGTTAACTTATACACGTGGTCATTCAACAATGTTTGACAATGAGTAAATGAACATGTATTTTGTCCCTACACACGAAATATATCTGATATCTAAACACATGACATAAAACTCAACCTTTTCTTTGTACTAACAAAATTCAACTAAGACCTTAATCCTAAAATATAAAATGCACTTTTTGCAGATAACTGTGTAAAATAGGGTTAATTTGAGCTATGTGAAATACTTGATATAAAATATAATCAGTTTTTTAAAAATGTGTTTTGCCAGGAAGTGATGGCACATGCCTTTAATCCCACATAGGCAGAGGCAGGGGCAGGCAGATCTCTGTGAGTTCAAGGCCAGCCTGCTTTATAGAGCAAGTTCCAGCACAGTGGGGTCACACAGAGGAACCCTGTCTCAAAAAACAAAACAACAAGAACAACACACACACACACATTCTAAATAAAACATAACCAAATCCATATTAATTAATGTTATAGGGCTTTGGTGTAAAAATAACTGCACTCCCTAACTAGACTTCAAGAACCATCTCCAAATCAGTCTCCTCCACTAACCCTCTAGGTCTTCTGTAACGCAGCAGTCCTTTAAATCCCTAAAGCATCTGGATTTGTGATCATTCATCAACCACTTTACAAATTTTGTCTTTAAACAGCAACTACCTCTGTCTCCCACAGAAACTGTTGGCTTTCTTCTTTCAGGCACCATGTTTTGTTCTGTGTGGTTCTAGAGCTAGAACTCAGGACCTCACACAGGCTCAGCAAATGCTCGCCAACACCAGTTTGCACCCACAGCCCAGGAAGCATGCTGATGGCACTGTGTGTTAACAGGTATTTACCCACAATCACTAGAAGTCAGTACAGAGATCAGCAGGTTTTCAGATCTTCCTGCTTCCTACTCATTGCTTACACTGCATTACAGAATAATCAAGAAGACAGGGACACACATAAATGTTCAATGGTTAGGCATTTATCAAGCACACACACACAAGGCCCTGGGACCAATACCCAGGACCATAAAACAAAACTAAAAATGAAGTATGATGTTTCTATAGTTAAAAACTAAAGTTTATAAAAGTATTTAATATTCATCTAGTTATAAAATAACTACAATATGAATAATAAGAATATACCAAGCTTTGTTGTAATGCTTTTTAAAGTTTCCAACATCAAACACACTGCTTAGGATTCCTTTTTTATTTTACTAAAAGAACTGTCATCAGAAGCTACTTAGGAAGTGACATACTGCAGATGTTCTTTAGCGTATAGTACCTGTCTGAATCTGATACATAATGTCCGATAAGGCCAATCGTAGCTTGCAGGTCCTGGATTATCCGAAATAAGCTTCTTAAATCGCTTCTCTCGGTTTTGTAGACTACGGCCTCCTTTTATTTTATACTAAATTGGAGGTAAAAATTATTTAGTAATTCAAGAAATACTTCATGATTCCTATTTTTATAAATATAAAATATTATCAACAAACACTTTTAAAATGGAATCTGAGAAAGTTAAGACCCTTGACTGAAAACAAGTTCTTCTAAGAAGATACTGAAATAATAATTATAATTATCAGTTTTGACTCTAAGCTTAGACCAAAATTTACTGTAGTTTAGACCATTCAAAGGGAGTACAAAAATGGAATCAAAGTCAAGATCTTCCAGACCTCCCAAGCAGAGTGAAATAGACTGTGTTACACATCATTGGAAAAATGGATATGTACAAACTGAATTTTCAGACTATATTAGTAACAAGTCTGGCTTTCTGTGCTGGCTAATTTTACATGAAGTTGACAAAAGCTATGATCACTGAAAAGAGAGAACCTCACCTGAAAAATGGCTGTGGACAAACCTGCTGGGCATTCTCTTAATTAGTGATTGATGGGGGAGGGCCTAGCCCAGTCAGGGGAGGGGAACATCTCTGGGCTGGTGATCCTGTCTGTATTCTATAAGAAAGCAGGATGAGCAAGCCAGAGGAGCAGCCAGTAAGCAGTGCTCCTGAATGATCTCAGCATCAGCTCCTGCTTCCACGTTCCTGTCCTTCCGAGATGAACAGTGACGTGTAAATGTAAGCCAAATAACCCCTTTCTTCCCTAAGTTGCTTTGGGTGATAGTGTTTGATCACAGCAACAGTAGCAACAGTAACCCTAAGACACACTGGTACCAAGATAGTGGGATGATTGTTGTGAAAGACATGATCATACTGTTTTGGGGAGGATTTTGGAACTTTAGACTACAAAATCCACTGCATGTTCAAAGCTTGGTGAGCTGCCGTGCCTGAATTTGGATGGATAGTGTTGAGAGAAATGCAGATGGCTTGTGAAGCGTCAGCAGGAAGTTTGAGAGTCCCTTAAAGAGTCTGTTGGGGCCATTTGTCATTTTGAATTGATATCTGTGGTTCTTGTCAGCTGAGGCTGGAGAGTCAGCTGTGATTAACAAGAGGCCAGCACCACTAAAGTGAGCCTCTTGCTTTACTATGAGAACTGATGTTGGTTAGCTGGAGCTGAGAAATTAGTGGTGACTAAGAGACCAGCAACACTGAGGTGAACTCAGGGTCAACACACAGAGCTGTGTTCTAGGATGACCAAAGTTGTACCTCTTGCTGGCAGCCAAACTTGGTCATGTGTAAGTCTCCCAAGTGGTACTGGATTTGAAGTCATAAAAGAGTCATGACAGCCGCTGAGGCTTGACACTCTGAGAAGCCAGAGAATTCACTAGAGAAGGCAGAGCCTCACTAGCAATTAAAGCCTCAGCATCAAAAGGGTCATGCAGAGAGTTGAGGCTTGGCACCCTGAAGAGATCCCAGGATAGAGTATTGGTAAAAGTGCAGCCGGTTTGCAGCAGAAGACTCCAACATTTTAGAGATGTTGGAATCATGGGATGAACACCAAGGGCAGCCACGGCCATAATGTAAAGCTAGCATCAATCTCTGAGACAAGCTGTGTGGGCTGTAGAGGATAGAACCAGAGAAGTAACGTAGGCCCTTAGGAGGAGTCCAAAATACTGTGAGTGAATTCCACAAGTCTGCCACTAAGACACACACTTCTGGACTTTGGTTTTGCTTTATTCATATTGTGACTGTGCCCTTGTTCTTACCTCTTGGAATAAAAATTATTTAACTGATTCTCATTTTACAGGAGACCACAGTTGAGAGACTTTGAACTTTTTAAAGAGAGTTGAGGTTCTACTGAGACTTTGGATTTTTAAAGAGAATAATTTTAAAATGTTTGAGTTTGTAAAGACCGTGAAACTTAGGAAGTTTACAGAACACCTTATGTTGTGATGTTGATATTAATGCATGATCATGGGAGAGAAAAGGAAAGGTTCTGGCTTAACAGCGATGTGCTTGTGTGGCGAGTTGACAAGGAGTCAGTTGTGTTGTGCTAAGTTTTATGTGAACTTGTCAAACGCTTCAGTCAACTGTGAAGAGGGAAATTCACTTGAGCAAAGGCCTCATATGACCTGGCTGTAGGCACCCTGTTGGGCATTTTCTTAATTAGGGGTTGATGTTGGAGGCCCCAGCCCATTTTGTGTGTATGTTGGGAGGGGCACACCCCTAAGCGGTGGCAAGACAAGCCAGGCAACAGCATCCTCCAGGCATCTGCTCCTACATCCTGATTCCAGCCCTGACTTCCTTCAATGATGAATAGTAACGTGACGTGTAAACATAAGCCAAATAAACCCTCTTCTCCCCAAGTTGTTTTGGGTCAGGGTATTTTACCACGTCTTTAATAATCCTGCCTGCAACACCTTCCAAGCGTTCTCATGATTAGGCATTTTTTATAATGCACATGTTGATCATTTCCAGAGAACTTTATACAGGGTACCGGATAACTTAGCTTTCTGCTCATCTTAGTCTTAAGAACTGTTTATTCATGGAGCACACTAGAGGGAATCTTCCACAGCTCATCACACTACAAACATGGATTCTCCAGAACCAGAAAACTACCAACAGACTAACCGTGAGTTTGTTCCAATAAAAATCCCAAAATTTATAAAAAAATATAATCATTTAATGAAAATACTGCAGTGTCTTCAGAATATACATATTTCTAATCATGATCTAGGAGATTATGCAAAAACAGAAAACAAATGAGACACGGAAGCATCATGACTTTAAAGTACAGCACAAGAAAGAAAGAAAGAAAGAAAGAAAGAAAGAAAGAAAGAAAGAAAG
>NW_021621323.1:3038468-3077292 GCF_004785775.1 Grammomys surdaster
AAGAAAGAAAGAAAGAAAGAAAGAAAGAAAGAAAGAAAGAAAGAAAGAAAGAGAAACCTCATTCCACTGCTGCCTACATACTACATATTGTGACCATTTGTACAATTTTCTGACATCATAATCCATTCAAGAATCCCATTCTGCTATCCTGTGGACCACTGAAACATAAAACCATGTTTTATATCATATAGTAGATACAGAATAATGTCTTAGTTAGGGTTTTACTAGTGTAAACAAACACCATAACCAAGGCAACTCTTATAAGGACAACGTTGGGGCTGGCTTATATATTCAGAGATTTAGTTCATTATCATCAAGACAGGAACATGGCAGCATGCAGACAACGTGGTGCAGGAGGAGCTGAGAGTTCTACATGTTTATCTGCAGGCCTCTAAGAAAAGACTGACTCCCATGCAGCTAGGATGAGGGTTTTAAAGCCCACACCAACAGTGACACACCTACTCCAACAAGGTCACACATCCTAATAGTGCCACTTCCTGACCCATGCATATACAAACTATCACAAATAATGAAAAGCACACAGACAATCAACAGCAAGTACATTTACATTATATTATTGAATTATGAAAACACAGATTTAAAAGAGAAAGATATGGAAGAGGGAAATAAAACACAGGAAGTAGCACTTTATTATTTATTACTGAAACAAGAAACATGCATTTTTTGTCTGATTTCTACTGGTGTTTTAACCTAAGATTAGTCTTGAACTTACAATTACTAGGGTTATAAATTTGTGCCACAGTATACCCTAAGTTAGCTTTGGACTTTCAATGCTGGCATTATAAATGTGTGTCACTGCATCTGGTTAAGAAAACATGGCTGCCATTAACTCAGCCAATCATAACGTTATGCACACACCTGTGCTTGTGATACGTTGTAGTGCGCTGGACCTGGAACCGCTTCTCCAGGGTCAGAGGAGACAACATAAGCGCTCTTTTTGGAAGTCAAAGAAAGAAACGGTGCATAGCAACCTATAAAAGATAAAAAAAAAAAAAATCACTACATGGACAGGTAACATTAGATCAGAGAGATTTCTGAGAAAATATTCTCAGAACATATATAATCATTTAGCACTCTCAGGATTACAACTATATTTTCAGAATTAGTATCTATTCACACAAGTTATTACATTTTTAAAATTCTCATGTAAGATGACAATTGCTAATTGTCTATTAAAGATAAGACCCTATAGGAGTGAACTTACTAAACAACAAAAAATATGTGTGTGTGTATGTGTGTATGAGTTTGTTGTCTGCATGTGCACATATGTGTGTCTACGTGTGCTGACTTGTACAGTGTATGGAAGCGAGAGGTCAACATCAGGTGCCTTCCCCCATGCCTTTCCAGCTTATTCTTTGAGACAGCCTCTCATTGATCCTGGAACTTTTCAAATGGTAACTAGACTAGCTTGCCAGTGTATCCCCTCTTCCATTCTCTGGCCCAGGCCTACTCCTGCATTTGGATTACAGAACCACACAGCTGTGGTTGACTGTAGGTGGGTGATGGGATACTAACTCAGATGCTGATTGATGCCTATGCACCAAGCACCATAGCCACTGAGCTGCTTCTCCAGCCTTTTTCACCTTCTAATCATATGTGACAGTTATAGTTTTTTGTTTGTTTGTTTGTTTGTTTTTGTTTTTCGAGATAGGGTTTTTCTGTGTAGCTCTGGCTGTCCTGGAACTCACTCTGTAGACCAGGCTGGCCTCGAACTCCATATGTGACAGTTATAATTAGCTGGTCAAACAATTAATCTACCAAAGGCCACTGATTTGTGATTTTAAATAGCAAGTTACATATATATATATATATATATATATATATATATATATATATATATAATAGGTGACATATATTAGGTATGTAAATAAAGTTATAGACATTGCTAAAGATATATCTCAGTGACAGAGCACCTACCTAGGATGCACCAAAGGGGGGAGGAAGGAGGGGAAGAGAGACAGAGAGAGATAGAGAGAGACAGAGAGAGAGAACACAGATGGAGAGATTTTAAACCAGATTGGCAAGTTATTGATGATGCTTTGGCGCAAGTTGGTGCTCAGAAAATATTTCTTGATTGCCTAATTCTAAACAAAAGTTTACAAATCCATGATATAAACTTCATCGGAACAAGGAAATTTGGAACTAGACAAATTTGGATAGCAGATGTGGGTAGCCTACTAAACTCATTTTAAGAAGGTAAAAAGGGGGCATCATAATATATTCATTCTTCATATTATTGATGTTAGAGTATATAACAAATATGTGTGGCTTTAAACTCTGTATATAAAAGAAATGGGCAATGAAGAAGAAATCTAGTATTCATAAAATCTTCATTGGAATTTTTCAAAATTAATCACACAGAATCTTCTCTTACAGTGCTCAAGTACACATGGAGTTATAAATACAAGAAAAAACACAAGAAAATAAAAACAGTTTTAACGACAATTTTCACACAGAAAGGTCCTCTTCTGCTTTATTTATAACTGTGTACTAATGTTTATATGTTTCTCAGAATTTGCAGCTGGTCTGGTTTTCCCCAATCATTGATTCTCAAGTGCTAAAACTAGAGTAATTCCATACAACCAGGATGATTGATGACCTTATTACAATATTCTGTTTTTGCAGTACAGTGTGTGAAGGTGTGTCTCTGTGTATTCAATTGTTCATTCTGCACTGGCAGAGAGTTAAATACTGGCAGGATCTTGGTACTGTCATTTCTATAGGCCATCATCTGTCTCATATTATGTAAATATTTGTTCTTCCTTATTGGCAGATGGATGGACCAGAGCAGAGCAGAGTGGTAGGACTGGCCACATGATGGAGTGTAATGGCAAGATTATTGGGGTTAGAGTAGCTGGAAGATGTCTCCAGCTGAAAGACCTAAGCTTTAAAATATTTTTTAAAACTTCTGTGTTGTTACTTATATCACTGGCAGGTATAAGATAGTCTGGCAATATTCTTTACAACCAACAATAAAGTATAGCTGGCTTTCTATATTATGCATTTTGTTAGTCATTCAAAATACTGAATATTTTGTATACTATATTATGTATTCTATAAGCTTGCATGATAAAGAAAGTACAGTAATTAGACAAAAACCTGATTTCAAATGATGGAGAAATTAAGTAAAGACAATTTTCATACTATCTATGCTGCCAATGTCTAAGGTCCAAAAACAAGTGTAGAAGAGGTCTCCATGGGATTCACATTAGTAGAGTTTGATTTGGTTGGTATATAAATAAGCTGACATATGAAATGTCACCTTATAATGATAAATCAAACTGACAGAAAAGTGAAATTAAGAGCATGGGAGAACAAAAGATTTAAAAGGAATGAGTTCAGTTTGGGATATACTGAGTTTGATGTGCCAACAGCAAAAGATAAATCAAACTGGCACAAAGCAATAAAAGTCCATTCTACAAAAGAAGGTGTCCAGTATGTGATGAAAAAACAAGTTATGCAGCCACAACGACAGCCACAAAGCAAAGGGCGTTCTTCACATATAAAACAATGAGGTCACTGAAACAGGCATTCATCTGCAGGGACACCAGTCTACACAGCAATCAGATGTGCATTAATTATCTAAACCTATGTCCCAGCTGCATTCCCTGATATGTGCATTCCCTATACACTGACTAGCTAGTACAATAAAAACCTTCTCGTCAGCATACACATACAGGTGCATCTATAGGACCACTGATCTATAGAATCTCCATCTACCCTGTTCTGGTAGAAGATAAAACTTCTCCTTCAAAGAAGAAATCTACAAAGGAAATATTTAGGAGATGTTATTGTCCAGCTTAGTTGACTGATACATATTTCATATAGATACCCAACATAGAGCTAATGTTGGGTGCTGTTCATTTTGCAAATACATTTAAAAAGTAATGAAATACTCCTGATGCCATACCAGGATAGACGCGTATTTTTAAAAGAACATGTCTTCTCATGTGATAAGATGGCAGGTAGCTGCTTTTATACTGGGCTACCTGTCCTTAGAGAAATTTCTGTTTTGAGGAGATATGCTTCCTTCTCAGATTAGTTGTAAGAAAGCAAGACAGAGCTCTTTTTTTCCTGTGGAATTTGAATATCCATTCTCTTTCCCACTATGAAAGCACAGCAGCTAAATCCTGATCCACTCAGATTGCAAATCTTAGATTATTCCCAATCAAATGACTTAAAACCAAGGCTATCAATTAGTATATTAAATAGGAGAATGTGGAGCTAGTATACTGAAGGTCTGGCTAAGTAAGATCAAGAGGAAAAAGGAGACTACTAGGTTGAGACTATCCTAATGCTACAAAATCTGTTCCTCTTGTGAGGCTTGCTGTAACAGTTAGGTTATACAAAGTCCCACCATCTTTCCTACCCACATCAGACTCTTAACATATACCTGATCTATCATTGAAATAGATGGACACCTCTGCACAGTCCAGCGAATTACCTATTATAAAGACACATGAAATAGCATGGTAGCTGCTTTTAAATTATCTCACCAAGAAATCTAGCAAAGAAATGCACAGAAACACCTGTTCCATCAATTATAAACATGCTTTCATGAATAGCGCACACACACACACACACACACACACACACATATCCACATCTCAGAGTTCCCAAGCGCAGAATTTCTAGATTTGCTTCAAAGGTGAACAAAGTATAATCCTTTAAGTTAGTATACGGGGCTGACTTCATCCTACATATTACCCTTTATTAAGAAAAGCCATAGGGTTTTGGTGAAGGGGTTGGTGTGTGTGTGTGTGTGTGTGTGTGTGTGTGTGTGTATACATGTGGAAGACAGATGACAACTTGTAAAAAGTCAGTTATTAAGCTCAAGTCATCTTTTAATGTGTTCCATTAGTTTATACTTTACTACAAGGTATTTTTCACTAAGAACATTGTTTTATTGGGTTGAAAACTAAGAACAGAGTAAATATCATGATTCTGCTCTCAAGTAGTTTACATTTTAGTGGGGCTTTCGTGTGTGTGTGTGTGTGTGTGTGTGTGTGTGTGTGTGTGTTGTAGAGTCAAAGTGCTACCAAAAAAAGTTACCTTAGCCAGAATGGGGAAAAATAAGAATAGTCAGAGAGTTTTATTTCACTTGAATACCAAGAATAAACAGGAACAAGGAGGCAGATAGATACTGGGCACATGTATTAGCAGATACAAAAGCACATAAGTGACAAAGAAAGATCTTAATATTATCAAGTTAGAACGGCTGAACGCATAGGAGCATGTACGGGCATTTGGAAAGATCAGATTAAATGGAACACAAGACCAGGGATGAGAACATAAAGAAATCCACTGCCACTGAAGAGTTCAGATTTTTAACTCTGCTGTTACAAAAATATATTTTTGTTTTTGAAATAATGTATGTTTTTTTAAAACATACTGCTAAACACAAAATGAAAGACACATTAAGACACTGAGATAGAAACAACGTGCTATTGCTTTAAGAAAAAATAGTTAGGACTTGTGTTAAGTTGGGTAGGTATGAAGAGGGGAAGAACTTCTGAGAGACTGTGAACATATAACCAGTGGTCTTAAAGGCCAAGAGAAATGGCCAGGCAAAAAAAGCAAGCTAGAGTCCTAAAGCTTAGAGCAGGGATGTCCATAAAACCTGACTTTAAGCCAGACTTTAAGCCAGTAGGAAACTTAGAGACATAAGACATTTCTATATCTATAAAAAATCTCATTGGGAGTGGCTGAATATAAATAGTAATTGAAGTTATAGATATGAATAAGAAAGTACAATGAGCAAAGCAACGAGAAAAGATGTAAAGTTTGGTATCTTTTAAATTTAGCTATGCATGGTTAGTAAGGAAATAAAAAAATGACTCCTGGCTTCAGCATCGAATCATGTGTCAGGTACTGAACAGCAGGAAAAATGACCTGGAAAGCAGCAAAGAAAAATGGTCAGCTATTCCAAAATAAAGGACAAAAAAGCATCATAGGTGTGCCCATCGTAGGTGGTCACAGGTAAACACTAACATGTTTATACCAGCTCAACAGTAGTTGGCATAGGTACCAAAAATGCTGTGGACAGACGCTGAAAAGATGTAAAATTTGAGATTTGAAACACAAACAGAATTTTACCAATGTCCAGAGAAACTTCAACTAACCATAATCGAACAGGGGTGTAAACGGAGTACTTACTCCTGGAACTTTAAGGGGGTTGGGAGATAGGGAGTATTTTATATCTACTGAAAATTCAGGTTTACAAAAGAACCATTATAATTTGGGTGGTATTAAACTAAAAAAAAAAAAAAAATCAGAACTTTAAAGGCAAAGAGCAAATTAGAAATATTTATTAAAAGTTGGACCTAATTCACAAACCGAAAAAAATAAGAAAAGCAAATAGCTACTTAAATTATCAGTCCCTAGGTCACCTCTGAAGACTATAACTTTTCACAGAATATACAAAGAGGTTCTCAGTAAGTATAAAGGCAGGGATGGTCAGATAATTTCACTCTTAGAGGGACAAATGAGGGGTGAAGGAGAGGTGGAACCTATCTGTCAGTGATAATACAAAATAGAAATATCCAAAATTACATCGTAGTAAATAAATCTGATTAAAGTGTATGCAGAAGCAAGTACACAGACTTGTATTTCAGTCAACAGAACCAAGGAATCAAAATCCTAGTTCTAGTGTTGTCTCTGCCTGCGACATGTTTTGTTACATTTCGGAAAAGTGGTCCTTTCTTGACTTTGCGTTTAACTCGTAAGGGCAGGCTGAAGGCGGGCTGTCTGTCACAGGAAGCTGGCCATCAGCATCTTACCTGTGGCCCGCTGCTTAAGAAAAGGTACCTGGTAGGTCCCAGGACCCACGTGCTCCTCGGTGCTGCCGCGGTTGGCCAAGTCGGGCCAGCGCGGAGCACGGTCGTACATAGTGATGAGGGGCGGGGCTCACGGGGCCAGAAAAACTAGACAGGCGCTCGCAGGAGGCCTGCGTCGTCCCTACACGCGGAGCTAGTGTGCGAGCTGCATGCTGACTTGCTCAATGGCGTCAGCGTTCCCCCGGGTCCTCTGGCACAGAGGTAAAGTGGAGAGGACAGCGACCAGAGTCGCCGCCTGCCAGAGTTCAACTCAGCACGCACGCGCCACTCCAGAAAAGTGGCTTAGCCACCAGAGCTTCCGGCTCTGACTCCGCCCACTCCTCTCCTCCCGGAAGCCCTGGGAGGGCGGAGGCGGGCAGGACTCTAGTCCGTAGGTGCATTTCCGGTCCTGCCCCCGGAGTATTTCCGGTCAAGCGCTCAGAACCGGGAGCAGGCTTGTGGAGTCGTCTCTGCGCTGGGCAAGGCGGTGCTGCACCTCAGCTGCACCTCAGCTCATCTGCTCCCTCTCCCAGACTACCTTCGCTGCGCAGAAAAGCCCTAGAGACGCGTTAGAAGGAGGCGAAATAATGTAACTTTGATTTGCTCTCCCTATAAATCAGGGTGACTGGAAAGGGGAAGAAAAAAAAAAAAATAGGAAAGCTCAGTAGCCAGAAACGGTTTGGCATCAGCAAGGTTACCCTTCACTCCTGTCACATAGGCATCCTCTGATTAAAGTTACTCCTGATTCTGACCCGCAGGCAATCAAATTTCTAAAGGGAACCTGGGAGCGCAGAAGATTGAGGGGGTGATGAGAAATGGGAACAACAGAAAGGGAAAGCCTGCCTACTGAAGAACGTCAAGTGCAAGGGCTGAAAGGTGCTTCTGGTGTTGGATACCGATAAATGACAGCATTGTCTACAAAGTAAGGTGAAGGCATTGAAAAAGCCCAAACCACCCTCATGGAAACACTCGATCTTCTGCAACAGGAGCTGGAAAGAATCAGGATCCCTCTGTATATGCATTTAGTTGTTTTTCCGTTAAGAACTTTACAGCATCCATAAAGGCTTAGGCCAGTGGTTCTCAACCTTCCCAACGCTGCAACCCTTTACTACAGTTCCTCAAGTTGCGGCGGCCCTATTCCATAAAATGATTTTCATTGCTACTTTATATCGACTTTTGCTACTGTTGGGAATCATACTGTAAGTATTTTTGAAGATAGAAGTTTGCCAAAGGGGTTGTGACACACAGGTAGAGAACCACTGGCTTAAGCAATCCTTCCATGGCCCTGCCTTACCCACAAAAGAGCTCCAATGCCTCAGTTTGTCCCCAGTACAAACTTAGACATATTTAAATTCTGCAATTTTTAGTTTGCTATTTAGTTCTGGATTAATTGTACCATTTCTGTTAGAATACTCTAAAAGTCTGTGGTTCCTAAGAATCTTTTGATGTCTTCTTTCTTCTATTAAACAGCTAGCTGAATCATTACTTACTTGAAAAGTACTTATTGGCAAATGTATAGTTCTCTTACTCTCCTAAGTTAACCTGGATACAAATAAAACTAAAGTCCCTGTCCCTGGGTGGGGCATGAGTAGCCCAAGAAGTGGCAAGCAAATATTACAGCACTTGGGAACATATTACAGTTCTTTGTAATGAACTGTTGAACTTTCTTGTTAACTTTAGTGCTTTCTACATTCTTATAAAACTCATAATAAGTAACTGGGAAGTGGTGATACACGCCTTTTATTCTAGCACCCAGAAGGCAGAAACAGGCAGATCTCTGTGAGTTCCAGGCCACCCTGGTCTATAGAGTGAATTCCAGGACAATTAGGACTGCACAGAGTAGCTCTGTCTCAAAAAGGTAAACATAACTGCTCTCTCAATGCTATCTTAGCCTTGTTTATCTGGCAAGATCCCATTCAGAAGACCTAGAAGGAATTTCCAATGACATACTAGGAAGAGTCACAGATAAAAGGAGGGAAAATTGTGTCATTAAACATGATGTTCCTTTAACAACCTGTTGGACATTCCTTATACATCATTTACTCTTGATGATACAAACCAATATATCAATTCAGACAGCATATTCATGTCAGAGTATAGCATCCACAGCCTGGTTGTGCTACAGCAGTGAGGTAGCTTGCCATTTGTCCAGAAATTGAAGAAAATACATAGGTAGTGAGATATAGGATTTATTGAAAGCCACCAATGGGGATGCTAGCAGAGGAGAGTGACTATATTAACAGTGAGTGTACAGAAGAATGGAGCACAGAGCACTGCTGTGCAGCTGAGTGTCCAGCTGCACCAAGAGCATCTCACAGTGCTTTTTGTTGCACCTAATTAACACAGGGAAAGGGGCTTTGGAAATCACACCACATAAGCAGTAATTTCATTGGCTTCCTAGGTTGTTTTGTCCTTGCATGACCAGCATGCCAAGGAATTACTGAGTGATCCTATAGGTGGCAGGTTTTCTCCAAAGATAACCTAGTTGGCTACTGTTCTCATGCTATAGGAGAGGGAATAAGTTATTCTCTAGAAAGCCCTTACCTAAATGTTCTGATCTCAGCCTGTTTACTTTGTCACCTTGCTCAAAGTTGGGAAAAGAAAGGGTCATTTCAGGGACATTGTAGTTAAGTGTCCTTCTGAGAGATGATTCACAAGTCCCATAGTTGCTGTAAACAATGGGGTATAGTCATATCCTCCTCTGGCTATTTTCTGTCTTTAATGACATAAATTATCCCTTCTTTGAGTAGATTTGGGGTTAGACTAGCAATACAAGTGGTAACATGTTACATCTGCCTTCTATATGGCTTAAGTTTTTGACCACTAAGCCTAACTTAATTTAGATAAATTCTTCATGGAGACTAACCTAATTTAGATAAATTCTTCTTGAGAGGGTGGGAGAAGCACCATCTCAAGCTGATTCACAAACCTGGAGAAGGGAATCTGTGCCTGAAACTTCAGCTTGGTTTCCTTGCCTGGCCTGTCTTCTGGGTGAACATTGTATCCTTCAGGGCTTCACAGGAATGAGTGCATGATCAACAGCAGAACTTCTAGACCCTTCTTAATAATTTTGTCATGCCTGACCTCCAAGAATGCTGCATTCTTTATTTTTAGCATGGAAATGTGTTTTCTTGATTACTGTGGCTGGTCTTCACTATATATTTCCAGCAAAAAGTTTCTTCTTGTGGTTCAAACACCAGAGTACTATACAGCATTTGAGGGATTGGAAAACACTTTTAAGTAAGGAAAGTAAATATTTTTAAAAGTCTCTCATGATTTTCTTGAACGGTCCTCATTGAGTATGCTACTTAAATTGTTAATTATAATTATTCATAAGCACAAGATAAATAATTTGGTCCAGCCTTTCACAGTGCCTAGTGTTTAATGCTAGTTAGCAATACTCTCCTTGACCGGTTCCATGGTGTTAGTAAAAGTTGTTTGGACTAAAATGTATCTGACCTTAGAATTTATCTTCCTTCCATTTCTACCTAGTAGGCCCTTTCAGAATAAACTTTTTAATGGAGCTTTATGCAGGTGTGGTTTCATGCACTTTTAATCCCAAGCTTCAGGAAACATCAGTGGTATCATGGTGTCATGAGTTGCCCTGGTGCTGTTTGTATTCTGATGTTAATTCTGCTTCCTCAAGGCAGGCTGCCCCAATGAGGAGTGGATCATGATCACTTACTCAGGTGATTTCATGTGAACCTTTTCCCCATTTTAAATGGTCAAATAAAGGCTAGAGCCTGTGAATGGGCAGTGGAAGGGAAGGTGGGGCTGGAAGTTTTGGGGGGGGGAAATAGGAAAGGAGGGAGAAGACAGAGGAGGAGGAGGAGGTGGAGGGAAGATGGAGCAGAACCACATGGCCCACAGAAGCTGCAGGTAGCAGGGATCTCAGAGCTGGGGATAGAGTAGTGTAGTAGAAGATCTGCCCAATCTAGGCGTGCAGCTTATGAGGAATGTGACTGAGTTGTGTGTGTTGGCATGGACTTAGTGGGGTTGGAGAGTTACTGCAACAGGGTGGACCTCTGTGAGTTCCAGGCCAAGCAGGGCTGCACAGTGAGACTCTTCTCAATGGAACAAAGAGAGCATCGGAGATGCTTCAGCAGCTAAAAGCACTGGCTGCTCTTAAGAATTGCAGGACCTACATGGAGGCTCGCAGCCACCTAGAACTCCAGTTCTAGGGGACCAGTGCTCTCTTCTAAGCCCCTGTGAGCACCAAGCATGCATGTAGTATACAGGCGAAAATGTGCAGGCAAAGCATTACAGACGTAAAATTAAAGGTACTTTTTTTTCTTTTCTTTTTTTTTTTTTCTTTTTGGTTTTTCGAGACAGTGTTTCTCTGTGTAGCCCTGGCTGTCCTGGAACTCACTCTGTACACCAGGCTGGCTTCGAACTCAGAAATCCGCCTGCCTCTGCCTCCCAAGTGCTGGGATTAAAGGCATGCGCCACCACTGCCCTGCTAAAGGTACTTTTTAAAAACGTATAAAACAAAAGCAGAATTTTGTTAATAACAAATTTCATGAAATCAACTTAACTGTGTATCAAATATGCAGTGCAACTATGTAGTGAATAAATATACAGATTAAGTATTCTTTGTAGAATTTTGATTAATTAAAAAGTATGATATACTAAGTTTCAAATGAAAACAGAGAATTCTGCCTGAATACTTTTTAACATAAATTTTGGAAATAATTTCATTTGTTGTTGTTGTTGATTTGTTTCATTTTGCTTTTTGAGACTTGATCTTGAAGTGTAGCTAAGGCCAGCTGCAATTTCAAATTTCACCTTCTGCCTCCCCACTACAGTGATTACAGATATATCCTACCACACCCAGTTTAAAGCTAAATTCCTTAACCCCTTGTGGCTTTAGTTTTCCATTCTTTTGCCTATTTTGTAAAAAAGAATGCATCATTTTACACTTGTCAAAGAGAGCTAAATAAAACCTGTCAATGTTGCTGGAGGTCACACTGTGTGTTTCCAAGATTGAAAAATATGTTTTACATATTTTGTTTAATATAACATTCTATTACTCGACACTTCAGGAAATACATTTGGAAATTGCTTGTCTTTTTTTTTTTTTTTTCACTGTTCTTACCAAGCAGTATGTGAGCACTCGACAGGAAGAACTCATTTCTGCTACACCATTGCAGCAAATTCTATTAGTTTCTCCGCTCCATACTGAAGCTTATGGGCTAGTATGCTATATATACTGAGAGGTAGAGGTGGATTTAAGACCAGTGTGAGTCTGTAGCCTGGTTTCAAGGGCATAACAGGTAGATGGTCCACACATAATCTACTCTCACAGCAAATCATGCCTTCCCCACTTGGTGGTTTTTGTTGTTTTTGTTGTGTTGTTTTGTTTTGTTTTGTTATTTTTCTTCATGTTTAATTATTCCTCTTTAAGAAATGACTGGAGATACTTTTTGGAGGATGGAATGGAGGCTTCGTTATAGCAGAGCACCATGATCTCTATCACAGTGCTCTCCATACCGTGGTGGTGCCTCCCATTCTTAACATCATCTTTTTATGGACCAAGAATGTCCTACTGTAGAGTAGACTACAATAACCTAACCTGTAGAATGTCCTACAATAGAGTGCTATTGGCAGCAGGCAGGAAGAACAACGGTGCAGTCCTCTTCCTCTCAAGAAGACTTGGTGTCTGTCTTTTCCTTTCTTCCTTACCCCCTTTTCCTTCTCCTTCCATTATATTTTATTCTCTCACACAACTCATGTATATATTGAGATACATGCATATCCAGGTTTTTAATACCTAATTTAAGTATCTCACAACCACTTCATACAGACTATGCCAAGACTTACATCTTAAATTCTTTTTCCTCTCTAGGAAGCCTGATCCCCTCCCCCTCCCTCTTTCTGTTCTAAAAAACAAACCTCATCCCATAGATAAGGCTGTGAAACTCTTCCATGACTTCTCCACCCACGTGCAAACAACTGCCAAGTTCTGTTACTTCCACCTCTGCTGTGATCTTGCTGAAATCCACCTCCTCACCCCATTCTCACTGTCATTGTGTTGATGCTCTGAGCCCCGTTGGTTTTTTTCTAATATCTCAAATGGAATGCTTCCCTCCAGACTCTCTGTCGCAGCTTATCCCCACAGTACAGCTAGGTTAACCTTACCAAATACAGTTAGCTGAACATCACTCCCCTGCTTGAAAATTTCCTGTGGCTTACCTTGAATAAAAGTAGCATTTGACTGTTTAAACAACCCTATTTACCTTTGTCTCCCTGTATTCCACTGTTCTCCACCCACACAAGTTACATATTGGTCATGGACCTCTGCAGTTGTTTAAGATTGGAAATGCCCTCCTAATACTGCTCAGCTATTAATGTAAAGTTCTATAAAGCATCATTTTCAATTCCCATAGTGCTTAGCATAGTACACTTTTAAAGAGTACATTTTAATGTTTACTGAATTCATGTTTAGAAGCAAAATAAAACACAGAGTGGAATAAAAACAAGCAATACTAATTTTCATACCAGCTTAGTATGTATTATATTTGATGAGAAATATCTATGACTTTGAAATATGATAGACCATTACAAATATTACTATTTTTCCCCTAGAAAAGAATGAACCACAATTATTGTTTTGTTTTGGTTTGATTTTGTTGATTGGTTAGTTGATTGTTTTTTTTTTCCTAAGACAGGGTTTCGACATATATATGACATTTGCAAAGAGAGGAAGATGTGGTCAAAATATATAGAGTTTAGAATACAGAATGAAATTACTGAAAGAGACAGATAACAACTAGCAAAATAAGAAGCAGTGCTACAGGCTACCTGATCACACTGAACCCTCAATATTGTGTTATTTATTGAAGAAAAAACCCTGTTTCTAGTTGTGGTGTGGCTCAGTCCTTAGCACACACCTTTTATCCCTCTGGCTGGAATACTGACATGCCCTTAGTACACATCTTTAATCCCAAACAAAGAAGGTAAAGTTAGTTTGTAGAAGGAAGCACCCAAGTTTGAAAGTGATGTCTAATTGGGTGGCAGACACAGTGACGAATCAAAGATTTGACAGAATAGAATATGCCTAACTCTGAAGAGAAAGAGAAGCTACTTAAGGAGCAGTGAAGAGATGGGGGAGGATAAAAAAGAGGAGAAGGAGGCAGTTTTACCAGGACTGTTGTACAGAGACAGGTTGCTCAGAGAAAACAAGATAAATAGAACAAGCCAACAAATGAGAAGGAGCCAAAAGACTAGAACAGATTGCTAGATTAGCTTGAGGTCAAGCAGAGCAATTCTGGAGAGGCCACAAGAGAAGCCAGATTAAATCAGTCATCTTCGAGAAGAGATAGACCCAGAAGAGCTAAGCTGACCAGCCAGCCAGAGATCAGAAAGAGCAAGAAAGGGTGAGCTTATTGAGCAGTAAGTCTCAGAGGCTGAAATTATTCTAGGCCTAGATAAGATTGTAAGAGGCTAGAAGCTGCTAAGACTAGGCCTGGGTTAACGGACAGAGTCAGTAAGCCTGCAAGACAGCAATTTCATCTCAGGAAATAAACATTACTTTTACAAAACAGATGGGAGTTTTAAGGGCAGCAGAATAAATTCTAAAGCTAAAGATGACTCTCCAGCTGCACAACTGTGTAGATTAACTGAAGAAATAGTTAGCTATGGCCGAGACTCACGGTAGCCTGAAAGAACTGGGAGTGAGTATGTCAACATGTAGTCCGAAAAATATAAAAATATTAAATCGGTAAGGAAGAAATCATAAACTTAAAAGATAAGTCCAAAATAACTAATATCCAACTAATAGACATTTGAAACACAGAAAAGGTCATGAAGAAAGAAGGAACACCAAGATCCACAAGGTTTTTGATCTCCACATGCATGTCATAGCACGTATGAATACATACATACATACATACATACACACACATATATATATAACAGTGTAATTTAAAATTTTAATGCTATAGCACAAAATTATATACATACATGCACAAGTACATAAGCATAAATTTTACTTCTGTTCATCCAAAACATTACAAATTAAAGATTTAGCATTCTAGTTAATAATCTTAACTCCCATGAGATATTGATGAGGAAAAAGATTCAAAAATACATGGTACCATTTTTCAAATTAAGAAATCTAAAAACATCTATAAATACCAAATGTATGCATAAGCATGTGGAGAATCTGGATGAGTGTATGGGTGTATGCTAGGCTGTTAGTTTAAATTTGCTAAAATGGAGAAGTTTATGTGTAGAGGAGAAGGATCTGTAAATACATATACATATATATGTATATAAACATATATATATGTCACATTGTAAACTAAGGGAAATGTCTATGTGTTATTCAATAAAATTTAATGTGTAAAATTTGCTGGAAAGGATAAAATGGGGAAAGAGAGCCACTGGAGCTGTGAGATGACATCACTATCTTGTTGGATATAAACGTTGTGAAGCAAGGACATAGCCAGAGGTAAGTAAGTTGGGGTTCTGTGAGGAACAGCCAGAGTCAGGAGAGCTGAGGTTCCGTGAGAAGCAGTAATGGTGTATGTACAGACATGTGGTCTGCAGTGCTGGGGGAAATAGTAACATCTCACCAGATTCATGAGACCTGAGTGAAAAACTCAAAGCCAAGTGAAGTCAGCGCAAATTGGAGGCACAGCCACATGTGCCCCAAAAGGAAAGATGTGGCAAGGCAGATGGAGAGGTTTTACCACAAAACTTAGGATCACGGGGCGTACCTAAGTTATGAAGAAATGAGCTAAGTGAATTTCCAGGAGTACCCTGGAAACTGCAAATGCAATATTTCTCTTACTAACTTTGGCTAAAATCAATATTTGTAGTAAGTCATCTCTTGGGAGAAATAGCAGCTCCTGGCCTCCTAGTGCCCCGTGGAAACTGGGTGGGAAATCAGAGCAAAATGCGACCACCTCATCACTGGCTTCCTAAGGTCTGGGGCTTTCTGGGATGTGAGCTCCAATTCAGTTCACTGGGAATTTATCTTGAACAGCCTGCATGTAAGGAAGGCATTACAAATGCACTGGTGTTACATGACATTAGCAAATGTAACGGGTTGGTAAAAGACAGGGATAGTTGTTTTTAGAAGTGTGAAAGGGATGGCATGGCATGCCACTCTCCTCCTTAAGAAATAAAGACTAAACAAAGCATCTTTAAAAAGGGTTATGAATAGATTCTAAAAAAATTATAAATTGGCAAATTTGACACTTACTGAAATTCACTATATTAAATGGGCACTTGGGGTATTGAGTTCAAATCTCATGTGGCCCAACTTATAAATTTTGAACCAGATTTAGTCTACTCATTGTATTTTTACAAACTACTCTCTCGCATAATGGTCCCACAGGAACTTATTATAGCTTCAGAAGATAGGCAATGGTTGGCATTCTATCTCAGCACTGTACTGTTTTTACTAAATATAAGAACCTATTTATTTCTGTTCCATAGGTACAGCATATTCAATCAGTTTATGATTCTCACTGATTTAATAAATCATCCAATTATAATCTATCTTTTAAAGTCAAGTTAGACACTGTTAGGAAGGAAATCTTTGTTGAATCTTGAACATGTTGTGCAAGTAAGCCATTCTCAGTGTGTGTGTGTGTGTGTGTGTGTGTGTGTGTGGCATCGCTTGCATGAGGCATGAATACTAGTCAAGTCCATGGGAACAGAAAAGCGTAAGGATGGAATCCAGGGTTCAGAGAGGGTAAATTTGAGAATTATTTAAGGCTTAAGACGTTTCAGTGTGTAAGGAGAAAACCTACTGGAAATCACTGTACAAGAATTTCAATATACTGAACATGCTGAACCGTACGCTTAAATGTCTGTCATGTAATTAACTTCACTGCAAATAGAAATAACTACCTTATGTTGCATACATGACTTGTGAACTCCCACAGCTGTAATATGAAGAACATGTTAATGACATATCTTTTTTTACCTGGATATAGAAAAATTTGACTGAATTCCAAGAGTATTATGTGTCTGTTGATTATCTACTATCAAAAACCTTAAAAGAATGCTAAACATTTCATAAATCCATAGACATTAACAGACAATTCTTGGTGCAAGTTCCAAAGGCATAAGCAATTAAATGTTGAGAAACTAATAAAAGCCATAGAGTGGCATATGATGACCATTTAAGTGGAAATTAAACACAAATAGGTCTGATAATGAGCACAGATAGTATTCATATGTCTTACGCATATAACTGGGTAGCTACACATTTTTTATTTTATAAAGCTAATTCTTTTGAAACAATTTAACATTTTACAAGAACTGTGATGCTCTTGTACAGCTGGGCTGCTTGTTTGTTTGTTCTGTTTTTTGTTTTTGTTTTTGAGGTACCCAGACTTACCTAGTTTAGCTTCAACCTATAAGGTTTTTCTTCTTGTTTGTTAGTTTGTTTGGGTTTGGATGGAGGGATGTGGATTAAGACAGTGTCTCTTTGTAGATCCTGCTCGCCTGGAACTTACTCTGTAGACCACGTTGGCCTCATACTCAGAAATGCTCTGTTTCTGGAGTACCAGGACTAAAGGGATGAGCCATCATACCTGGCTGCCTATATTTTCTTTTTTTAAACATGAAAAACCAGGCTTTCAAAAATACTCAAACAAGTTCAAATTTAAACAAAGCCAAGCCTAGACAAAGGATCAAAGCTTTATGCCAATCAATTTTAGCTGCTAGAAAAATGAAATAAAAGTTTCCCCTCCCCCTGTTTCTCCTAATGTAACCAAGTAACAACTTTTCTCCTCCTATAAAACACAAACAAAACTGATTCCAGTGGCCTCAAGAAATGACCTGTGATGGTCATGTGGTAGCCTGGTCAAGGTAAGGGAGTCAAAGACCTCAACCTCCCAGCTGTCTTCTTCCCTGTCCATCATCAACCACCAAGAATCTCATCACCTAGTGATCTTCAACGCACAATCTTTTTATTACTTTACATGAATACAATCCACAGAATAGGTCACACTCAATAAAGTACATCTTAGATATACCTGGAATATATACACTAATTCCAAGGGAATAGAATATACTCTTGCAGAAGTATCTTCCAATTCTGTTCTTATTTTTGTGCTTGTAATTTTCTTTCTTAGTTTTATAAACTTTATCACACAAAACTTGCAAATAAAGAAAAACATCACCCAACAAAGCTAATCATACCCTAAATTTATACTATACACCAGACAAATAAATTTCTAGATTTCTTGTAAACATTTAATATTCTACAAACTAAAACACTCTTTAAAACACACAAGGATTTTTTTTTTAGTAAAGATCACTAGATGGCACAATTTCACCAATTTCGGCTAATAAATTTTAACTCTATTATTAAGGTTATATAAAATAACTTAGATTTTATAATTCCATCTAAGCAATTGAAATTTATACAACAATTTTGCAAGCTATCAAGGATACATAAAGACCCTGTCTCACAAAGAACAACCACAACAAAAGCTTTCTGAAGCAGCATGCGCATTCTTGTGGCCAATGTGATTTTCACACTGGCTTACTATGACCAGGCCAAGAAGGTACAGAAGGTGAAGATGCCGTCCACCAGCAGATACTCGCAAACTCTCAGATCTGGCTGTGCCTTTATGAACAAGGGAATGTGTGGACGGTCAACCCATTGGTTCTGATGAGTGCATTAACCTCACTTAAATGATGCAGAAGAGATTCCATGGAAAACAAAGTCAAGAAAACGACTGCACTAGATCATGCTAAGAAGACTGTATTTCTCTGCTATAGAGAGTTTCCTATCAGAACTAGTTAAAGGATTGAGAAGTTGAGAATGCACTATAGAGAATATGTTTTTTTTTCCATGGCCTGTGTGCTTATCAGGTAACGGTAAATACCGTCATATTGTTTTTAACACAATTTTTAAAAGTGTACCGGCTGCAGAGATGACTCTATGGTTAAAAGCACTTGCTGTTCTTGCAAAGAACCCAGGTTCCATTCCCAGCACTCATATGGCAGATCACAACCATCCATAATTCTATTTGCCCCTCTTCTGACCTCTCCCTGGCACCATGCATGAACATGGAATATAATGAAGTATGCAGGCAAGACACTCATAGACATACAAGTGAAATAGCTCTATAAATAAAATAAATAAAAATAATGAAGTAAGTTTTAAATTTTTAAAGTTATTGACAATGTATTTCAAATAATCCATGTTTGATATGCTTATTCTTGAATATAAAAGTGGCAATTCTAAAACCAGATGAATAATTGAAATAACAAAAAAAAAACCCAGACATTTCTTTGAAAGACGTAAGAGTTTATTAACTATTAATTTGTATAAAATATACAATTTAATAATATTAACATTTCATAAAGACTATAATGTAATGATATGGAATAGTGACATCACTGGTAAATGCTTAAAACAAGGTGTTAGGAGTAAGAGCCTAGAAGTCTGAATTATTTTTGCCTTACTTCTTCAGATAGTTACACCCAAATGTGACCTACATTTTCTCATATTTAAAAATGAAAAAGAAATAGTGAAACAGAAAATAATGATAACAGAAAATGATAGAAGTTGACCAGATTTCATATCCATTTGACCTTTAATTTGTTATAAGTATCATGTTTATAGGAAAAGTCCCAGATCTGTCTAATGTGTTCACTATCACTTCATTTCTTGGAAGTATTTATAGTCCAGAAAGTTTAACTGCTCCTGGGCTTCATTTTGGCCCACAAAGCAATATCAACCAAATAAGGAGGCGGTCTACCTCATCTGGACCGAACTCTGCCCTGTCTCCAGCTCCTGACGTGATCTTTCTAATGGCTACTGGTGAGCACTGTCACCTGGGGCAGACAACACTCCGAGGTCTTTGCGGATAAGGTTCTTAGAGGCCAAGTCCCAACATACATAGATAATCTTGCCCCATGAAAAGTTCTCCTGTTCTGAGGAAAGTCCTTACCTAGCACAAAGGATACAGACTCTGAAAGGTCACCTAGGAAGAGGGGAATGGGATCAATTACAGTGTTATGAGCTAGAATCTTCAAGACACACCAGACATTAATAAAAAAGTCAGAATAACCTTACATCCCAACCCACTAGACAAAGCATGATGGTAGACAGAGGGGAAGAGAAGAAAATGGAAGACTCTACAGAAGACTTCTACAGCAGGGTTAGAGATCACTGACAGTTGCTGGCTCCATGGCTCAGTTGCCATGCTGAGTGGACAGGTTCCTTATAGCAGGTTGTTATACCCCTAAGTTAGCATACCTATAACAGCTGCACCACAAGTCTCCCTGAACCTGCCAGAATTCTCTTAATTCTTACGTAAAGACCTATGATGTAAGAGCAGTTGTCATGGTACTCTGATATATCAACTCAACACAGTAACCAGTTTTCTTGTTAAGATCCCAAAAGCCTAGAAAAACAGGGCTCTTCACTCAAATGCAGGATTAACATTAAAGTCTTTTTTTTTCTCTTACAAAATAATGCTTAACCAATATCCTAGACAACATGTACAATGTATGGTGGAGAATAAGAAAGAACATAGAGTACTCTTCAGAAGACGGCATTCTTTAAAGGAAGCATTATCATGTAGGCACATAATGAACAGTGTGTCTTACTCCCCAGTGTTTCCATTTCATCTCCAAAGACTAGCTAAGCAAATTACAGTAATTCATCCCCCTTGTCAGGGATGACTTGTTCAGCTGAAGGCAGCTGCAGCTGTGTTAGGCCTGCCGAAAATACCCACTTACCTACCACCCCGAAGATGCTCATTCTAATCCCCAAAAGCTATGAATCCATTGGCTGGTATCAGTTATAGGGCACAGTTAGCCTTAAAGTAGAAGAGCAGGCTGAGACTAATCCCATCACACAAGGCCTGAAGAGTAAAGGACTCTTTAGCTGAGGTAAGACACTTGAAGAAGAAGGATTCAAAGCAAGTAATTGCTGACTAATACACCCCCCCCAACCCGGAGTGGCCTTTAGTAACTCACAGTTGACAGCAATGAATCAGAGATATCAGTCTACACAGTGAAGGGGTTGGGGGTAGAGAAAGATGAGGGGCGTCAGGGTGAGGAGGTAGGGAGTAGGGAGTTATCAAGACTTGGTTGAAATAGAAATCAGGTTCTTTCTCAGTCTCCCAGATTGAAATCCAAGCCAGTCCAGCCCACACTTTGACTTAAGCCTTATGAGAGGAAATAGATAAATTATGCCAAACCTGTAGTAAATAGGACAAATTTGTCATCTCTTCTGAAGTAGGAGAGACAAGCAGCCAAGACTAAACGCAGGGGAGCTTTTATACAGTCAGGCTCAAGCCTGAGGTACATAACAAGTGACTACAGAAGAAGTTAGTAATTTAGTTAGCCATCAGCCAGTTCGTGGAACATACCATGAAACATTTTACAGTCAGCCAGTTCTCGGCACATACCATGAAGCAGTGGAAACAATTTATGATGCATAAATCACAAGATTATAGAGGAAGGACAAATAAAAAAAAAAGGTGACCTTTAGCTTGGGACATGATTAGAAAAAAATACCATAGGGAACAATATAGAAATAAATCAAATTCTAATGTTATATTTAACTAGGAAAAGGAAGAAAAAGAAAATGGAATCAGATGGCCCTTAATATTATTAACTGCTTATTTAATTTCTGAAGAATGAACTGGTTGTTTTGTTATTAAAAAGATGCCAACTTAACAGTAGGTAATTATAAAGCAGTTGTCATATTTCAAAAGAATCAGTCCTGTTATGTGACCACCTAGCTATCTCCGCTTTTTTTGTTTCTTCGGTTTGGGTGTCTTTGAAAGAGCATCTTTCTGTGTAGCCCAGGCTGGTTTGGGCAGTCCTCCTGCCCCTGTGAGGATTATAGGCATGGACCATTTCACTTGGTTCTGTGTTGGTTTTCTAAGGATGCTGTCACCAAGTACCATGAACTGGATGTCTTAAGCAGCAGAAATGTTTGGTTTCACAGTTCTAATTGTTCATAATAAAGATAATAGCAGATGCGCTCTTTCTGAGGTTTGTGGGAAGGGGCTGAGCTGCCTTTCTCCTGGCTTGTGGAATGACACCTCCTCCCTAAATTTCTTCACATTCTCTTTCTTCCCTGTGTATCTCTTTCTCTTCTTATAATCAATTCACTCATAAGAGAGAGACCATCCTCATCACCTTATCTAAAAATTCACCTCTGTCATGACCTCTCACCAAACTATCACTGGGTTGTACTGGCAGTTAGGAGTTCAACATCTGGACAAATTTGGAGAGGATACAATTCCATACACAATCCTAAGCCTCGTTCTCTGCCGTCATGGGAGGTTTCAACTTAAAATGTGAGATAAAAATGTAATCTATTTCTTATACTTCATAAATATAAAGAGTTACTTTTGTATTAATGATAATGTTAGCATGCATAATTCATCCATTGTATCTTCATTTTTGGTATAGTACCAAATTAATGTTTTTAAAATTCACTTGAACTAAACTATTATTCACTTTGCCATAGGGAATTTATTTTAATATAAACATATCCAGCTATAGTTGCACATTAAATTTCTCAATATTTAAGAAAATGATTTTCAGTTGGCCAGGGAAGCAGGCAGCCTAACTGCTGCTCTTAATCTCTCCCTCATCTCCTCAAAAGCCAATCTCCCCCAGCTCTGGAACAGATCTCCTGTACCACCCTACCCCTCCCCTGTAGTCCCAATATATCACATATATCTTCCACTCCAACCTTCCTATCCTACCCCAACACCCGCCCCCCAACCCCAAAGAGCAGGCACTCCCTGGAACTGCTGAGAAACAGGTGGACTAACTGCATATCTTTTCCTCAGCTCCTCCAAATCCAGTCTCCCAGTCTTACCCCAACTCTTTGGCAGTCTATCAACTATGGCTCCACTCCTCTCTGAACCCATCTCCAATGGAACTTCCCCTTCAACCTTCTCCCCACTTATCCTGTTATCCCAGGCCCCAACTGCAACAGGCATTCCCTGGGAACTCACCAGCCAATCCTGACAGAGTGGCAAATAGGCCCTCAAAGCAGGCAAGCTTCAGATCTTCATTCTCCTTCATCTTCTACAAATCCAGCCCCCCATTCTCATCCCCAGTTCTGTAGCAGACTATGTACTCTGGTCTGGAGAGTGTAGGGAAACAGGCGCATATCTCAACACAATAAAGGGAGTTTACAAAAAGCCCAAAGTCAATATCAACTTAAATGAAAAGAAACTCAAACCAATCCCACTAAAAATCAGGAACAAGACAAGGTTTTTCACTCTCCATACCTGTTCAGTATAGTACTTGAAATCTTAATTAGGGCAATTAGACAAATTGGAAGAGACCAAGGGGATAATACAAATTGGAAAGGAGAAGTCAACGTATCTTTATTTGCAGATGATATGTTAATATACATAAGGCCTATTCTGAAGTGTTAGTTTTGTTTCATCATACTTTTATTATATAATTTTATAATCCCTTAAAAGCCTGTTACATTTTAATGATAGTCAGAAAGTGGAAAGATCTGACAGGAAGAAGGCAAGGGAGAAAATGGGAGGAGTAGAGGGAGGAGAAAATATAATCTGGATATGTTTTGTGAGAAAAACTATTTTCAATAGAAAGAAAAAGAAAATAATTTTCCTCCTTTGAAAATATTAATACCTAGTTGAATTAAAAAAATCAAAGATTATATATATGAAATCTCTATGATAATGTGCAGAATTTCTACTTAGTATTAGTGTTCAGTAAATGTCACTTTTATTTCTCCAGACAAAGGGATGAGATGTGACCCATACCCAAGCTGTGTAAAGGGATGGCTTGGGCTGAGTCCAGAATGTTTCCTTCTCTGTTCTAACTATCCCTCAGCCTAGGCCTGGAAGCTTCTAGCCTCTATGCAATCTAATCTTCCAAACTGACTGATTCAATCCAGCTTCTCTCAGCTTCTGACTGAATTGCTTTGCTTGACTTCATATAATTTTGCAATATGTTCTAATCCTCTAGCTCCTTCTCATCCTCTGGCTTGTTCTGTCTTCACCTGTGTCTAATCAGTCTTTGTAAACTGTTCCAGTAAAACTGTCATACACACACCATACCACTACCACCTTTTTTCTCCCTACACTGGTCTTAAGTAGCCTCCTTTTCCTGTAATGTTCTGAGAGTTGGGCATATCCTCTGACTCGTTCTGTCAAATCTTTCTGTGATTCATCACTTTGTCTGCCCTTCAATTAGACTTTCAAAGATGGCTGCTTCCTTCTACAAACTAACTGCATCGTCATTGTTAGAGATTAAAGGTATGTACTAAGGGAGTGTCTATATTCCAGTCAGATTATACTATAATCTAGAGCATGTCTGCATTTCAACTGATCACATGGACCTAAAAGTTCTTTGGATATGATCCCTTGACAGAGCAAGCATATTGATAGATTAAAATTCTACCATGCACATAATTGGAAATTTAAAGCTCATTTAACAAAAGCAATGTTTTGTTTTTATACATGAAACCTTAAAATGCTATCAAATGTTTTGGAATTTTAGAATTTTATAGACAGTTCTATAAATCAGAATATAAGAAGCAATCAATTTTCTAGTACAGATTTAGACGTGATCATCAAGATATATATTAAAATCATGTTAGTGATCTCTCAAAATGAGTGAGCAGATGTTCTTACAGACAAAACCACATCAAGATTAAGGTTTTTCAGGTCGATCTGTAGGAGCCTGTGGAAAAAATAATAATAAAATTAGGTAGGCATGTGGGCATATCGGATTAGAGTTAACTCAGCTATGAAATGTAAGAATGGAGTGTTGAGAAGTGCTTCTACAGTGAGTGGAAGTAGAGGAGAGATGAGTAGAAAGGGGATTTGAGAAGACCCAATGCCAGTGAAGAATTTAATGCACTGTTTTATCCCAGGAAAGATCATTTCAGTCTGGAGAAAAAGAGGGTAGGATTGGCAGAAGCCAAACTATAGAGGCTTGAACAGTAGGAGGGATACTTCATCTTCTGAGACAGGAGGGAGGAAGTTAGGCTAAGTGCAGATGTTTTTCACAAAGGATATTTGAAAATGTAGGCACAGGGGAATAATACAACAGCAGGGTGCCCAAACTCAGGAGAAGTGATTACAGGGAAGAACAAAGCTGAAGAGATTTTTCTAAAACATAGTATTACAGAATCTGAATAGCAGTTGTGTCCAGGAAATGGCAGATACACAGACCTCAAAAGCAGCTGAAAGTAAAACAGCAACTTATACAATTGTCAGCGCAAAATGCCCTAGTTTGCAATCTTGTTAACCCCACAGACTCAAAGAAAAAAGACCACTGACCCAAATCATAATGGCCAAATTAAAGAAAGTTTTTGTTTGTTTGTTTGTTTGTTTGTTTTTGTTTTGTTTTTTTTTGTTTTGCTGTTGTTGTTGCTGCGTACTCAAGTTGTCTCTCTCTAAGGCAAGGTTCAAGAGATCAGCATTGGACAAGAGGAGGGTTTTATAGTTCAAGAGTAGAGGGTTACAAATTCTGTATTTGGCAGGCAAGTAGGCAGGGTCACTGTGATGGTCTGTATATGCTTGGCTCAGGGAGTGGCACTATTAGGAGGTGTGGCCTTTTTGGAATAGATGTGTCACTGTGGGCTTGGGCTTTAAGACTCCTCATCTTAGCTGCCTGGAAGTCAGAATTCTGCTAGCAGTCTTCTGATGAAGATATAGAACTCTCTGTTCCTCCTGCACCATGCCTATCTGGATGCTGCCATGTTCCTGCCTTGATAGTGAACTGAACCTCTGAACCTGTAAACCAGCCCTAATTAAATGTTGTTCTTATAAGAGTTGCTTTGGTCATGGTGTATGTTCACAGCAGTAAAACCCTGGTAGTAAGATAGTCACAGAATATAAGTATAACAAGTTAGTCACAAAAATTTTGGGTGTGAGGGAAAGGGGGTGGAGGGGCATGGGTGCAAGATGGTCATAACAAGGCAGTCTTAACAAAGTAGTCAAAAAAAAAATGGTCATGCCTTCTGCCCCTGCCTGGTCCGCTGGGCTGGAGCAGACAGAGTCGGTCTGCTCCCGTCCTGTTGAGAAACTGAATCCTGAGTCATCCAGGAGCCACTGCACTCAGAGCAGCTGGTAAGATCTCCATCTCACTCCCTAAACCCCAGAGATAGATCGGGGAGCCAGGGACATCCAGGGCACAGCAGCTACCCAAACCCCGCCCCTCAGGAATTCCACTTCCCTTCTGCCCCTGCCTGGTCCTCTGGGCTGGAGCAGACACAGAGTCGGTCTGCTCCTGTCCTGTTGAGAAACTGAATCCTGAGTCATCCAGGAGCCACTGCACTCAGAGCAGCTGAAACTAAATCCTGAGTCATCGAGGACCCACTGCACTCAGAGCAGAAGGATTTCTAGATCCAAGAGGTGGCCTGAGTCCCAGGAGTTATTCCACCCAGGAGATTAGGAGCATAAGACCACAGAGACCTCTGGACTCTGAGGAGCTCTGCAATAAGCAAGATAACTGGAAATACAGACTCCAGTTTTACACAGTGAGGGCAGGTACCACTAGAGTTAACCAGATGGCGAAAGGCAAGCGCAAGAACATAAGCAACGGAAACCAAAGTTTCTTGGCATCATCAGTGCCCAGTTCTCCCAATATAGCAAGCCCTGAACACCCCATCACACCTGAAAAGCAGGATTCAGAATTAAAATCACTTCTCATGATGATGATAGAGGATTATAAGAAGGAATTAAGTAACTCCCTTAAAGAAATACAGGAGAGTACAAGTAAACAGATAGAAGCCCTTAAAGAGGAATCACAGAAATCCCTTAAAGAAATGGAAGAAAACACAAAGAAGGAATTAAACAAAAACATTCAGGATCTGAAACTAGAAATAGAAACAATAAAGAAAGTTCAAAGGGAGACAACCATGGAGATAGAAAACCTAAGAAAGAGATCAGGAGTCACAGACGCAAGCATCACCAACCGAATACAAGAGATAGAAGAGAGAATCTCAAATGCAGAAGATACGGTGGAAAATATTGACACAGTTGTCAAAGAAAATGCAAAATGCAAAAAACTCCTAACTCAAAACATCCAGGAAATCCAGGACACAATGAGAAGACCAAACCTAAGGATAATAGGTATAGATGAGAATGAAGATTCCCAACTTAAAGGGCCAGTAAATATCTTCAACAAAATTATTGAGGAAAACTTCCCTAACCTAAAGAACAAGATGCCCATAAACATACAAGAAGCCTACAGAACACCAAATAGACTAGACCAGAAAAGAAATACCTCCCGTCACATAATAATCAAAACATCAGATGCACAAAACAAAGAAAAAATACTAAAAGCAGTAAGGGAAAAAGGTCAAGTAACATATAAAGGCAGACCTATAAGAATTACACCAGACTTCTCACCAGAGACTATAGAAGCCAGAAGAGCCTGGACTGACATCATACAGACACTAAGAGAACACAATTGCCAGCCCAGATTACTATACCCAGCAAAACTCTCAATCACTATAGATGGTGAAACCAAGATATTCCATGACAAAACCAAATTTGCACAATATCTTCCCACAAACCCAGCACTTCAAAGGATAATTGATGGAAAATGCCAACACAAGGAGGGAAACTACAACCTAGGAAAAGCAAGTAAGTAATCTTCCAACAACCCCCAAAAAAGATACAAACATAACTTTACCTCTAATAAAAAAAATAACAGGAAGCAACAATCATTTTTCCTTAATATCTCTTAACATCAATGGTCTCAATTCCCCAATAAAAAGACGCAGACTATCAGACTGGATACACAAACAAGACCCAGAATTTTGCTGCATACAAGAAACGCACCTCAGTGACAAAGACAGACACTACCTCAGAATAAAAGGGTGGAAAACAATTTTTCAAGCCAATGGTCCCAAGAAACAAGCTGGAGTAGCCATTCTAATATCAAATAAAATCGACTTTCATCCAAAATTAATCAAAAAAGATAAGGAAGGACACTTCATACTCATCAAAGGAAAAATCTACCAAGGTGAACTCTCAATTCTGAACATCTATGCTCCAAATGCAAGGGCACCTACATACATAAAAGAAACTTTACTAAAGCTCAAAACACACATTACACCTCACACAATAATAGTGGGGGATTTCAACACCCCACTCTCAGCAATGGACAGATCATGGAAACAGAAACTAAACAGAGACACTTTGAAATTAACAGAAGTTATGAACCAAATGGACTTAACAGACATCTATAGAACATTTCATCCTAAAACAAAAGAATATACCTTTTTCTCAGCACCTCATGGTACCTTCTCCAAAATAGACCATATAATTGGTCACAAAATAAGCCTCTACAGATACAAAAAGATTGAAATAATCCCTTGCATCTTATCAGATCACCACGGACTAAGACTGGTCTTTAATAATGACAAAAACAATGGAAAACCCACATGCACATGGAAACTGAACAACTCTCTACTCAATGATGACTTGGTCAAGGAAGAAATAAAGAAAGAAATAAAAGACTTTTTAGAATTCAATGAAAATGAGGACACATCATACCAAAACTTGTGGGACTCCATGAAGGCAGTGCTAAGAGGAAAGCTCATAGCTCTAAGTGCCTACAAAAAGAAACTGGAAAGAGCACACACTAACAAGTTGACTGCACAACTAAAAGCTCTAGAACAAAAAGAAGTAAATACACCCAGGAGGAGTAGAAGGCAGAAAATAATCAAACTCAGGGCTGAAATCAACCAAATAGAAACAGAAAGAACAATACAAAATATCAATAAAACCAGGAGTTGGTTCTTTGAGAAAATCAACAAGATAGATAAACCCTTAGCCAGATTAACCAGAGGGCACAGAGACAGTATCCAAATTAATAAAATCAGAACTGAAAAGGGAGACATAACAACAGAAACTGAAGAAATTCAAAAAATCATCAGATCTTACTACAAAGGCCTATACTCAACAAAACTGGAAAACCTGGATGAAATGGACAATTTCCTAGACAGATACCAGGTACCGAAGTTAAACCAGGAGCAGATAAACCATCTAAATAGTCCCATAACCCCTCAGGAAATAGCAGCAGTCATCAAAAGCCTCCCCACTAAAAAAAGCCCAGGACCAGATGGTTTTAGTGCTGAATTCTATCAGACCTTCAAGGAAGACCTAATACCAATTCTCTTCAAACTATTCCACAAAATAGAGACAGAAGGAACACTACCCAATTCGTTCTATGAAGCTACAATTACACTCATACCCAAACCCCACAAGGACCCGACAAAGAAAGAGAACTTCAGACCAATCTCCCTTATGAACATCGATGCAAAAATACTCAATAAAATTCTAGCAAACCGAATCCAAGACCACATCAAAACAATCATCCATCATGATCAAGTAGGTTTTATCCCAGGAATGCAGGGATGGTTCAATATTCGGAAATCCATCAATGTAATCCACTATATAAACAAACTTAAAGAAAAAAACCACATGATCATCTCACTAGATGCTGAGAAAGCATTTGACAAAATTCAACATCCCTTCATGATAAAAGTCTTGGAAAGATCAGGAATTCAAGGCCCCTACCTAAACATAGTAAAAGCAATTTACAGCAAACCAGTAGCCAACATCAAGCTAAATGGAGAGAAACTTGAAGCAATCCCACTAAGATCAGGGACTAGACAAGGTTGCCCACTCTCCCCCTACCTATTCAATATAGTACTGGAAGTCTTAGCCAGAGCAATTAGACAGCAAAAAGAAGTCAAAGGGATAAAAATAGGAAAGGAAGAAGTCAAAATATCGCTATTTGCAGATGATATGATAGTATACTTAAGTGACCCCCAAACTTCCACCAGAGAACTCCTAAACCTGATAAACAACTTCAGCAAAGTGGCTGGTTATAAAATCAACTCAAACAAATCAGTAGCCTTCCTCTACATGAAAGATAAACAGACTGAAAAAGAAATTAGGGAAATGACACCCTTCACAATAGTTGCAAATAATATAAAATACCTTGGTGTGAATCTAACCAAGCAAGTGAAAGATCTGTATGACAAGAACTTCAAGTCTCTGAAGAAAGAAATTGAAGAAGATCTCAGAAGATGGAAAGATCTCCCATGCTCATGGATTGGCAGGATTAATATAATAAAAATGGCCATCTTGCCAAAAGCAATCTACAGATTCAATGCAATCCCCATTAAAATCCCAACTCAATTCTTCACAGAGTTAGAAAAGGAAATTCTCAAATTCATATGGAATAACAAAAAACCCAGGATAGCGAAAACTATTCTCAACAATAAAAGAACTTCTGGAGGAATCACCATCCCTGACCTCAAGCTGTACTACAGAGCAATAGTGATAAAAACTACCTGGTATTGGTACAGAGACAGGCAGGAAGATCAATGGAAGAGAATTGAAGACCCAGAAATGAACCCACACTCCTATGGTCACTTGATCTTTGACAAAGGAGCTAAAACTGTCCAGTGGAAAAAGGACAGCATTTTCAACAAATGGTGCTGGTTCAACTGGAAGACAACATGTAGAAGAATGAAAATTGATCCATTCTTATCCCCTTGTACAAAGCTCAAGTCTATGTGGATAAAGGACCTCCACATAAAACCAGATACACTGAAACTAATAGAAGAGAAGGTGGGGAAAAGCCTCGAATACTTGGGCACAGGGGAAAAGTTCCTGAACAGAACTCCAATGGCATATGCTCTAAGATCGAGAATTGACAAATGGGACTTCATAAAATTGCAAAGTTTCTGTAAGGCAAAGGACACTGTCAATAGGACAAAACGACAACCAACAAATTGGGAAAAGATCTTTACCAATCCTTCATCTGATAGAGGGCTAATATCCAATATATACAAAGAACTCAAGAAATTAGACTCCAGACAACCAACTAACCCTATCAAAAAATGGGTTATAGAGCTAAACAAAGAATTCTTAACTGAGGAAACTCGAATGGCCAAGAAGCACCTAAAGAAATGTTCAGCATCCTTAGTTGTCAGGGAAATGCAAATCAAAACAACCCTGAGATTCCATCTCACACCAGTCAGAATGGCTAAGATTAAAAACTCAGGTGATAGTAGATGCTGGCGAGGGTGTGGAGAAAGAGGAACACTCCTCCATTGTTGGTGGGACTGCAAGATGGTGCAACCACTTTGGAAATCAGTCTGGCGGTTCCTCAGAAAATTGGACATAGCATTACCCGAGGATCCAGCTATACCACTCCTAGGCATATACCCAGAAGATGCTCGAACATATAACAAGGACATATGCTCAACTATGTTCATAGCAGCCTTATTTATAATAGCCAGGAGCTGGAAAGAACCCAGATGTCCTTCAACTGAGGAATGGATTCAAAAAATGTGGTATATTTACACAATGGAGTATTACTCAGCTATTAAAAACAATGAATTCGAGAGGTTCCTTGGTAAATGGATGGAACTAGAAATTATCATCCTGAGTGAGGTAAGCCAATCACAAAAGAACACACATGGTATTCACTCACTGATTATTGGATATTAGCCTAGAACCTTGAAATGCCCAAGATGCAACTCACAGGCCACATGAAGCCCATAAAGAAGGAAGACCAAGTGAGGGTGATTTGGTCCTTCTTAGAAGGAGCAACAAAATACTCAAGGGAGCAAATATGGAGACAAAGTGAGGGACAGAAACTGAAGGAGGGGCCGTCTCAAGACCACCCCACCTGAGTATCTATCCCATGTGCAATCACCAAAGGTAGATGCTGATGTGGAAGACAGGAAGTGCATGCTGATAAGAGCCTGATATGGATATCTCCTCAGAGGCCTTCAAGAGTCAGACATATTCAGAGGCAGATGCTCACAACTAGCCATTGAACTGATCATGGGGTTCTCAATAGAGGAGTTAGAGTGAAGACTGAAGGAGCTGAAAGGGTTTGTGGCACCATGAGGAGAGCAACAATACCAACCAACCACAGCTCCCAGGGTCTAAACCACCAGCCTGGGAGCACTTAGGGGGGGATCCAGGGCTTCAGCTGAATATGTAAAAGTGGAGGGCCCTGCTGGGCATAGGTGGAAGAAGAGAACCTTGACCTCATGAAGGCTGGATGCCCCAGGGGGTGGGAATTTTGAGGGTGGGGAGGTGGGAGTGGGGGGGTGTAGATAGAGGTTACATCCACAGAGAAGAAGGAGGAGGGGCGAGGGGATTGGGGGTTCCGAGGGGGTGGTGGGGGATGGGGTAAGGGGACAACATAGGAAATGTAAATAAATCATCCAATAAAAAAAATGGTCATAACAATGTGATCATAATAACCTTTTGAAATAAAGGCATGGTTGCATTTCCTGGAACAGGCAGTATAGAACCATTTGTATTTAAGGTTGTAGGCGGGACATAGCTCAATCCTTATGAAACAACAATGAATCTAATTTTTTTTTTAACCATAAGATGGCATTTAAGTCTAAAATTGAAGCAGGCTGATGTGTCAATCTCATAAAAGTTTAAATGTTGCATGTATGTATGTATTATTTTGCTCTGTTTTGGGATGGGTATTAATGGCGAAGGTAGTACTGATGATTCAGGTTTTATTGCTTTGGTTTGGTTTTGTTGTGTTTGTTCATGTTTGTTTGTTTTGAAATAGGGTGTTAAGTCATAACACTGACGTTGTTTAAAGTATGGCCATAGTATTTTGTATTATGTTTCTCATTTTAGACTTATCTGATATTCTTCATGACCTAATACAGATCGTGCAGTTGAGGCAGAAATGATGTGTAAAGTGTTCTTGTAGTATCAGTGTCCCTGGTTGGGAGAGCCTGATATCTAATTGCTTTATTTCTGGTGATAGGCTTTTATCGTTCACTGAGAGTAATGTCTGTCAGCTTTCTTCATGGTAAAGTTACCCTGTTCTTTATCAGAGAACAGTTTCGTCTCCTAGCTGATTAAATCAATGACTGCTAATGGGGATATCTCAGATTCTCAATAGTCACAGACTTTATTGGACTTATATCTCACCTGCTTCTGATAGACAGCTGAGCTGAGTTCTTCAGAAATGCTGCAGACTAAAACTGAGAATTATGGTGGGGACTAAAGGAAGCCAACGTTTCAAACCTGAAAGAACCTACTGCTGTTATATACTATAGGATAGTAATGGGAAGAAGCTGTGAAAAGCAAGCTGTGGCCTACTTTCCATTTCTCTATAATGTGCAAAGCCCTTTTTGTCAGCCTGTGCCTTGCCCTGTAGACTCTATCTTACAAGAAACAAGTGACTTCATTTTCAGTAAAAATGCAAAAGCAGGATGACTTTGCACCCTGGTGTGTATGTCACCAACACCATCTGTACCACCCATGAGATGCAGACCAATAAATAACTTATTCCTAAAGGAGAAAAGGATGCCACCATGTAGATTTGTCAAAGTAAATTAGGACCATCTGAGCATATTAAAATCATATCAGGAAAATAATGGTGAGAAAGCTTATCAAACACAGCAATTGCTAGGACAGCACTCTCACCCAAACCCCCTAAAAATGAGAACACCCAATAATATAATGGCAGTGGCCCCACTGACTTGTCATATACCTGGTATGCAAGCCAAGGGACAGACAGACTCAGAACTCTCAACTGCCCAAGGAGCTTCAGCTTAGCCTGATGCTAATTGTTGATGTAGCTTATTTAAACTACTGTTGTTCTATCAACCTATTTATCTATAAGAATCTTGTCCTGTTCTTTGTCTTTACAGACAACAGTCCAGAGCCTTGCTTTGTCAGCTCTGCTGGACCCTATGTTGGGGCTGGTTTAATGCTGCTATGTGATCAATAGTTAAATTCTGTACTCCAAGATCTGAGGTTGGCCCAAGACAAGCGACTTCTCACATATACCAGCTTTTGTTGTACAAATCTTACTCCCCAAGTTAATTGGTCAATAAAAGGTTAAAGCGTATAATTGGGCAGTAAAGAGAGGAAGGCAGGACTTTCTGAGAGGAAGAAAGAAACTCTGGGAAGAAGGAAGAGGAAGACCCCTTTGCTAGGAGACATGAGAGGAAATGTGTGTGACCACACTAACCATGTGGCTGGATAAGGCTAGATAGTTGTGTTCATTTAGATGAGCTAGTTGAGAGTCGGCCCAGCTAAGGCCTAACTTTTGAAATATTAAAAGGTCTCTGGGTAGTTATTTGGGAAACTAGCTGGTTAAGAAATAACTGCCACCATATTAATTTCCAGCATCAGTTAACATACATAGAATATTAATTTAGATCAATTTACAATCCGGAGTCTTGATTCAACTCTAACGCTGGGCTTGACTCTACAACAAAGCCTTCAGCTGACCTCATTGTGTTAGTGTTCCAAAGATTTTCTTTGCATGGCTATCATAGTTCTTCTTGCTTCTAAGTTGGGCCTCTTTAAAATTTTTTGAACTCTGTGTGGCCTCTTTAACCCTTCATTTTATAACCTACATGTATTTAACATGTAATGTATGTTATATGTAATCTAAAAGGTAATATTAGTGCTTAAGATTATTTCCCTTGGCCATCTATCCTGGGAAATTAGGAGTATTTGGCAAACCACTAAGAAGCTTTTGCATTTGTTATTCAATCAAATCTGACATTGGAAAAGACACAAACATATCCGTCTATGTTTCTAGCATGGTGCACTCAGAACATTGATTCAAGTGTGGTCTGCTTGATCAACACTGGGTCAAGGTGTGGTCCGCTTGATCATTGTGATCTTTCTGCTCTATAAGGTGGTCTACTCTGCTCAAGTTTTTGTAACTGTCATCAATTAAATAAATCAACTTAACTCCTGACAAGTGATTTCTTCTTGCCCTTACTTCCTGGAATAATGATCCTTGTCCAGGACATGCTCTGTTCTTCAATCTGTTACTTTGCTGATAATCCAAGCAATAGATAGTTAGCAAATAAGATATTAGCTGGTTTAAAAGTCATAATGAGTGAACTCTTCCTTCATAATCACCAGTCTATAAAGTGAAGAACTGAAACTGCAGGACTTTGCCTAGTAGTCAGGTGCTTAGATTCACAATGGCTTCCCTGGCTACTTCCCACTCTGATCCCTGAGAGTGGCCCACTTTACAATAAGCTCTATAATCTACCATACATTCTGTGTGTCTCCTCTAACTTCTTGACAGAATTCAAGAGGATCAGAGAGTTGAGGAGAGTCCAAATTGAGATGACAGTAACCCTAGGTGACTTCAGGGTTACGACAACAACTTATCCCTGTGCCTTCAACCAGAGTAGAAGAGACAGACTAGAAAGTGAAGTCAGAGATGCCAAGTTCTCATTTTGCATTTAGTTCCTGTTCTGGCTTAAAAGTCTGCCAACTTGACACATGCTAAAATCATCTAAGAGGAAGGAATCTCAATTGAGAAAGAGCTGCTATAAGATTGCTGTAAGATTGGGCTGTAGGTAAGTCTGTGGGGCATTTTATTAATTATTAATTGATGTGGAGGGTCCACTACAAGGTGGATGATTCCATCCCTGGATTGGTGATCCTGTGTTCTATAAGGACGCAGGCCGAGCAAGCCTAAAGGAGCAAGTCAGTAAGCAGCATCCCTCCATGGCCTCTGCATGAGCTTCTGCCTCCAGGTTCCTGCCCAGGTTGAGTTCCTGTCCTGATTTCCTTCAGTGGTGAGGAAGCAAAGCCTAATAAACCGCTTCTTCCTCAGTTGCTTTGGTCATGGTATTTCATACCAGCAATAGTTAGCCCTAATGAAGACAGTTCCTTTCTGGGGCCAGGAGAAGAAACAACACTTTAGCAAAAGCAGCTTCTAAGGACCTGCTTCGCCAGCAGCAGTGAGAATCCAAGTCCATGGATTTCTGGATCTCTGTTTGCAAGTAATATTGGGTGTTCTTTCCCATTTGCTTCTATGAACAAGAATTTCTGAAGGAAAAAAAAAAAAGCTGTTCTCTGGTTGTGAGCAAAAACTCCTAAAAGGAATTTCTGTGTCTCCAGAGACTGATGGGCCAATTGGAATTTCAGTACTGTAAAAAGATTGGAATTTTGTAAGATCAGAGGCTAATTACTTTATCTTGTGATAGTTTTAACCTGAACAGCCATTCCTTGCTTCATTCTGTATCTGAACTAACATCTCATGATAACACATAAAAAACCCTTTAAAATCTGTTAACTTAGCAGAATGCTAGCATTCACCAGTCCAAGAGCTAAGAATGATTTATGATTTGTTGTTTTCATGAAATTGCTGCAACATTGGGACATGGAATTGGGGGCAACCTAAACCTGGGATGTTCCTAGGCCAGCGTATCTCAAAATAGCTTCAGATTAAACTATCTCCTATTCCTTACAAGATGAGAGCTGTGGTTTTTATGCCAACACCTCTATGAGATGGGAAACAATAAATACATCTCCACACTTCTTCAGGCTGTATGCAGTCCTCAGCAGTTAGTCACGAAATCCTAGGAGACAGAGGAAGTACTAGAAAAATAAAAACGGTAAAAACATTTTGGATATTGACAATAGCCATTTCTTAAGTACACAGGAAAGCTAAAATGTGCATGAATTTTCTATATTAACCTTTTGACACCGAAATTTAATTCGTAAGTTTTTTACCAAGAAATAATACATTAAAAAAAAAAACCAACTCAAAGGACAGCATTTTCAACAAATGGCGCTGGTTCAACTGGAGGACAACATGTAGAAGAATGCAAATCGATCCATTCTTATCTCCTTGTACAAAGCTCAAGTCCAAGTGAATAAAGGACCTTCACATAAAACCAGATACACTGAAACTAATAGAAGAGAAGGTGGGGAAGAACCTTAAATACTTGGGTACAGGGGGAAAATTCCTGAACAGAACACCAATGGCTTATGCTCTAAGATCAAGAATTGACAAATGAGGCCTCATAAAATTGCAAAGTTCCTGTAAGGCAAAAGACACTGTCAATAGGACAAAACGGCAACCAACAGATTGGGAAAAAAATCTTTACCAACTCCACATCCAATAGAGGGCTAATATCCAACATATACAAAGAACTCAAGAAATTAGACTCCAGACAACCAACTAACCCTATCAAAAAAATGGGGTAGAGAGCTAAACAAAGAATTCTTAACTGAGGAAACTCGAATGGCCAAGAAGCACCTAAAGAAATGTTCAGCATCCTTAGTCATCAGGGAAATGCAAATCAAAACAACTCTGAGATTCCATCTCACACCAGTCAGAATGGCTAAGATCAAAAACTCAGGTGATAGTAGATGCTGGCGAGGATGTGGAGAAAGAGGAACACTCCTCCATTGTTGGTGGGACTGCAAGATGGTGCAACCACTTTGTAAATCAGTCTGGTGGTTCCTCAGAAAATAGGACATAGCATTACCTTAGGACCCAGCTATACCACTCCTGGGCATATACCCAGAAGGTGCTCCAACATATAACAAGGACATATGCTCCACTATGTTCATAGCAGCCTTATTTATAATAGCCAGAAGCTGGGAAGAACCCAGATGTCCTTCAACAGAGGAATGGATACAGAAAATATGGTACATCTACAAAATGGAATATTACTCAGCTATTAAAAACAATGAATTCGAGAAATTCTTAGGCAAATCGATGGAACTAGAAAATATCATCCTGAGTGAGGTAACCCAAGCACAAAGAACACACATGGTATTCACTCACTGATAAGTGGATATTAGCCCAGAAGCTTGAAATAGCCAAGATTCAACTCACAGACCACAATGAAACTCATGAAGAAGGAAGACCAAGAGGGGACGCTTCAGTCCTTCTTAGAAGGAGTAACAAAATACTCAAGGGAGCAAATATGGAGGCAAAATGTGGGACAGAAACTGAAGGAAGGCCTGTCTGGAGACTGCTACACCTGGGTATCCATCCCATGTGCAGTCACCAAAGGCAAACACTGATGTGGATGTCAGGAAGTGCATGCTGACAGGAGCCTGATATAGCTGTCTCTGTAGTGGCTGGCCAGAGTCTGACATATACAGAGGCGAATGCTCACAGCTAACCATTGAACTGATCAAGGGGTTCCAATGGAGGAGTTAGAGAAAAGGAGCTGAAGGAGCTGAAAGGGTTTGCAGCCTCATGAGGAGAGCAACAATACCAACCAACCAGAGCTCCCAGGGTCTAAACCACCAGCCTGGGAGCACATAGGTAGGAACCCATGGCTCCAGCTGTATATGTAGGGGAAGATGGCCTTGTCGGGCATAGGTGGGAGAGGAGGTCCTTGGTCCCATGAAGGCTGGACACCGAGTGTGGGGGAATTCGAGAGTGGGGATGTGGGCGTGTGTTGGTGGGTGGGGGCACATCCTCATAGAAGCAGGAGGAGGGGGGATCAGATAGAGGGTTCCTGGGGGTGGGGGTGGGGTAATTGGATAACATCTGAAATGTAAATAAAATATCCAATGAAAAATATTTCTTTTGTACCCTGCCAAAAAAACAACAACTCATAGATGAAAAATTAATATTTGCTAAACTCATAAATTATTATTTGGGACTGTCTAGTTCCTAGAAGAAACAGGTAACTTTTGTACTTGTAGAAAGCACAACTAGCAAGGTAGTGGTGGCACACGCCTTTAATCCCAGCACTTTGGAGTCAAAGGCAGGCAGATTTGAGTTCAAGGCCAGCCCAATCTAGAAGTGAGTTCTAAGATAGCCAGGGCTACACAGAGAGACCCTGTCTTCAGAAATTAAAAAACAAAAAGAAGATAATATCAAAGTTAATCAGGATTGCTGTAAACGTGAGACTTAAAAGTTATGTGACCAAGATAAAAGCCCAGATCTGATTCTAGATGCTTCCAAAATGTTACAGGGGAGGTCACTTGAAAGTGAGCAGGTATTTGGAAGAAAAGATATTGCTAAGGTCAAAATGACTTGTAATTTGATTAAAAGAGGTTATGTGTACATCTTCCAAATTTAAATTTGGGTTATAAAAATCTTTGGTCCATGGAAAGAAATTGTTCATCATACCACTTCAGTGATAATGAAATAGCAGCTATTACAGCTTCTGAAAATCCCACAGCTTCAAAGAAGTAGGCACTTGAGAGAGAGAGAGAGAGAGAGAGAGAGAGAGAGAGAGAGAGAGAGAG
>NW_021621323.1:3077302-3083427 GCF_004785775.1 Grammomys surdaster
AGAGAGAGAGAGAGAGAGAGAGAGAGAGAGAGAGAGAGAGAGAGAGATCCATTTGCATAGATTTCCAAATGTTATGCAAGTTATCAGGCACACCAACTGCACAAGCACAAAGACTCAAGATTTAAGAAATTAAAATAAGATATATGTTAAAGTGATGGAACTGTGGGCATTTTAACTCTTTTAAAAAGTCCTTTATTACTGTTATCTTTGCTTATTATGCAATAAAGAAACACCAGGAAGAAAAATATTGCAGTGGATGTAATAGCCTTTAAGAACAAATAACAAAACCTTAAGACTGATTTGAGAGAATTTTGTCTATTTCTTAGCTTTTTTTACTTTTTTTTTTTTAACTCTGATGCACAAGTCCTTTGGTCCATGTTGAATCAGTAAATTCTGTCTCCCAGGCAGGCTTGTGTAAATCAGAACTGAAGGTCAAAGCAATGTTAATGCATTACATTAGAGTAAAATAGGATTGCTTTGCATTTCAATTAGATCTATTTGGCTTTGCAATGTTTAAATGCTCTTATTGCCGGTATTGGTTATTCTCAGTAGTTTGAATTTTTTTTTTTTAAGGGCTTGAGATTTAAGCACTAAAAAACATCTATGAAAAAAAAAAAAGAAATCGATTCAAAAAATTTAAACAAGGGGCTAAGAATATAGTTTATTGTAAAGTATGAGATTCCATGTGCACCAGTTTGCATTTAATCCCCAGCACTATAAAAATAAAATAAAATGTTAATGATTAAACAAAAGAATTAGCCAAATAATTTCCCATCTTTGTTAGTAATAAAACACATTAAGTCCTAAATAAAGAAATAACATTGCTCCTTTCTATCAAATTAACAGGATTTAAAAACAATATTTAATACTAACAAGAGTAAAGAGAAATAGCCCCTATGCAAGTCCTCATAGCCCTGCACGCTCCTGATTCATGTCCTCCAACCTAGAAAAACACACCTTATTTATCTTGTTTGCCTGAGCTCAGTCATGTATTTCCTAACTCCTGTCTCCTTACTAAATTCTGAGATATATTTCTGAAATATAATTTTGCCACATTACTGCTTTTATTTTTCAGCCTCTTGGTTTCCAAGGTAGAACAGTTAATGTCTGAAGAGAAATAGCTAACTGCAGGGTTGCAGCTCAATTTTGTCATGGTTAGTACAGACAATACATTCTCAAGACAACCAAGATTTGTTTCCCTGACAGCCACAGGAAGCCAAATTAGAATTACAGTATTGCTTAATAAGCTCGGAATTAGAATAGGAACATTAGTTATACAATGGTTAATGGCCTCGGGCTGAGTCTGGGAGCTCCTACCTTCCCAGACCATTTTTATCAGACTGAACATTCCTGGCCTGACAATGCCTTGATGAATATTAGCAACCTTTCATTTGGGCTTTCCATTTTCTCCACTCCAAATAGAACCGGCTTTCTCATTTATATAATCTCTCTAAATAACGGCTGCTTCAAGTTTTTCTTATTGAACAGCACACTCCAGACCAGCCTCATGAGATTGCACACAGGATAGTCTCACTGGAGTTCAGGGTGCTCCGAAATGCTTCAGGTCTACACTTCTATGTCACCCCATGATTATTTTCACAAAGTCAACAATAAGCAAAGAGCCAAGTTTCACCTTTCCACAAAGCATTGCTTGATGCTCTGAGAATAACCTGTAACGTAGGTGGGCACATCTCCTGTGGTGTGTGTTTGATTGGATAGTTAGTTTGGATTTAGAGCTCTTGTTTTGTTTTGTTTTGAGCCATTTAGAGTAGATTTCTCAGAAGGCCATCTGAATTTTATTAATGTCTTGATCTTGGTCAAAAATATATCACTGGAAGGTCTCTTTAAAACCTTTAAGTTGGGTCTGGGGAGATGGCTCAGTGGTTAAGAGCATTTGTTTTGCCTTCTTTCCTTTCACTTATAATCCTATAAAATTCCTGTCTAAACTCATTCTACCATTGTCCATGAATTTCCTCCTTTGGGTTTGTGAGACAAGGGAACTAGACATCACTGGCTTGGGTGAAGCCCCAATAAAGATTAATAGTTGTCCATCTTTGTCTTGGCTCTCATAGCTTGCATACCTGAGGCAGTTTGTTGGTTATTTTTCTACTAATTGATTAAACACCATGATCAAAGCAACTTATAGAAGAAAGAGTTTATTTGGGCTTAAGGTTCCTAATGGCTAAGAGTCTGTCATGGTAGGGAAGTATAGAAGTACACAGTAGGCATAGAGGCAGGAACAGGAAGCTGAGACCCACATTCTCATTGTTTATCTTAAAAGCATACAAGAGTGAGCAAATTATGAATAGCACTTTTTAACCTCTTGTCTTGTTAGGGTTCCCATTGCTGTGAAGAGATACCATGACCAAGGCAACTCTTAAAAAGGACAACATTTAATTGGAGTTAGCTTACAGTTTCAGAAGTTCAGTCCATTATTATCATGGGAAGAATGGCCTCATCCAGGCAGACTTGGTGCTGGAGGAGGAGCTGAGAGCTCTACATGTTGACCCTAAGGCAACCAGGAAAAGACTTTCTTCCACAGGCAGCCAGGAGGAGGGTCTCTTACACACTGGATATGGCTTGAGTATAGGACCTCAAAGCCCACCCCTATAGTGACACACTCCCTTTAACAAGGCTACACCTCAAAATCATGCCATTTCCCATGGGCCAAGCATATTCATACCACTACAGCTCTGAAATCCCACCTCCACTGTCATACTTAACTCTAACATGGCCATATATCATAAACCTCCTGTACTGGCTGGTTTTGTGTCAACTTGACACAAGCTGGAGCTACCACCGGGAAAGGAGCTTCAGTTGAGAAAATGCCTCCATGAGATCCAGCTATAAGGGATTTTCTCAATTAGTAATCATGGGGGGAGGGCTCCTTGTGGGAGGTACCATCCATGGTTTGGTAGTCTTGGGTTTTATAAGAAAGCAAGCTGAGCAAGCTGAGCAGAAGAAGCAAGCCAGTAAGTAACATCCCTCCATGGCCTTTGCTTCAGCTCCTGATTCCTGGCCCGCTTGAGTTCCAGTCCTGACTTCCTTTGGTGATGAACAGCAGTGTGGAAGTGTAAGCTGAACAAACCATTTCCTCCCCAACTTGCTTCTTGGTCATGATGTTTGTGCAGGAACAGAAACCCTGACTAAGACACCTCCCCAAACAATGCTACCAACTGAACAAGCTTTCAAATACATGAGAATATGGGACATTCTCATTCAAGTCACCACAGATGAGAAACCCACCATGGATCTCACAGACCCCACTTTTCCCAGATCATGAAGCATCACTATCTTTCCTATTACTCTTTTTATTAATCTGCCACTATAAAACCCTAGTCTCCTCTCTGCTCTTTGAGGTGCCTGACATTCCTCATTAACAAATGTTTTACTTATTCCAATTTACACAAATAAAATCATCTCAACTGTCCAGTACATTTTGTCTTTAACACACCAAATCACACACACACACACACACACACACACACACACACACACACACATTTGACCATGTTTTGATGAGGATTATATAGCTAGTATATAATTAACACACGCGTTGACTTTGAACAGTACTCAATATCTATTATGTACTCAATGGTGAAATTATCTGTAATATCTATGATAATCTATATTTTATATCCTAGAATAAGTCAACCACATAGAGAACAAAGAAAATTATATTAAGTAGTGTCTTGGTTAGATTCTTTTTTTCCCCGAGCCACTGTCATCTGGGAAGAGGGAACTTTAACTAAGAGAATGCCTCTATTATATTAGCCCATAGGCAAGTCTTTGGGGCATTTTCATAGCTAATTACTAGTGTGGAAGGGCGCATTTCACTGTGAGTGATACCATTCTTAGGCAGGTGGTCCTGGATTGTGTAAGAAAGCAGACTAAGCAAACCATAGGGAATGAGGCGGTAACAGCACTCCTCCATAATCTATGCTTCAGTTCCTGCCTCCAGGTTCCCACTCTGAATTCCTGCCTTGGCTTTCCCTGGTGTTATAGCCTATAACCTGCAAGCCAAATAAGCCCTTTCAGCCTCAAGTTGCTTTTGTTCACAGTGTTTTGTCACAACAATAGAAAAAAATAGCTTATACAACTTAGAACTCATTAGATTGAAATCTGGGAAAGTACAGATCTAAACAGTTTTGAAAAATATCTTTCCAAATGTGTGCTTTCCTGCACTGGACCAGTACAACATTGGTTGTCACTGTTCCATGATGGGTTAGGGGGAGCTTATGAGTCTCACCCCTCCATGGGGAGCTATAGGCAGTTCATAGTTGCTGGGTGTGGAAGTAGGGTTGGGGAGTGGAGGGTTGGTGAGAGTGTAGAGTTATACTCTTTGATTCCTTGGCCTCAATGGTAAATTGCCTTTGCTTAAGTACAAGTAAATAAAGACATACCCATGTCCTTATAGGTGATCATAGAGAAAAGACACTTTACTGGGAAAAAGGGGGGGGGGTGGGAGCAAATTGGGGCAAGAGAGACATAAGGACAACTACAACCAAAGTTCTTTATATGTGTATATACAATTAAAAATGATGGCTCTAGCAAATTGAATTGTAAGAGGAATTAGAAATTACATTAGTTGTGGGTCAAGAATTATGATTGGCTTTGGCAAAGGTTAAGTTGTCTTATAAAAAGGAGAACAGATGTGGTCTCAGTCTTTGGGCATCATGGGAGGTAGTGTTCTGTTGTACATCTAGATCAGTGGTTCTCAATCTGTGGGTCACAAACTCTTTGAGGTTGCATATTGGATATTCTTCATATCAGATATTTACAGCAAGATTCATAACAGTAGCAAAATTATAGTTCTGAAGTAGCAACTAATAATTGTGTGGTTGAGGGTTTCCATAATATGAGGAACTGAATTAAAGGGCTGCAGCATTAAGAGGGTTGAGGATCATCAATCTAGGTAGTCAGGGGAGTCCAGTCTGAAGGCAGCTCCATCTTCAGGGCATGTGTGTCTGTAGCCCCATTCAAAGTCCAGCTCTGTATCTGAGATCAGACCCACAAAGGCCTCCTGACCCCATTTTAAATTGGCCTAACCACTACTACTCCATTATTTTTCCTTGATATCTATATTGTCTGTGTATCATATACATAATGTTATCGTATATGATGTATCTCTACTATAATTAAGGTAATAATTATTTTAATTGAGATTAACTAACTCCTAAACAGAAAACATAAAGTAGGGAAATATACTCATCCATTTGATTTATTTGTGGTGCTGCAATATGACCTAAATTAGCCATATGAAGAAAAACATGAGATTAGTGATACATGGTCAAAGAAGGTAAAAAGATGTGGTCCACTCCTTGGAACCAGATTTTTAAATCCCCAATGCTACTACCCACCATACAGCCAGAGCCCTCCCTTCCAGTGTAGCCTTTGAATTTTATCTCAATCTCAGTCCCTTCTTCCTCATCATAGTATCCTAACCCACCTAATAGAAACGTCTTCCTTCTGCACTACCTGAGCCTACAGCATCACACTGCTCTGTATACTTCCCTAGGCCACGACATAGCTGATGCTTCACCATCCCAGACTCCCCTAAACTTGTCCTGGACATATGACATGCGCCCAACTCCGGCTCTTTCCTAGGGTTTTTCTGCCTCTTTGCAAACCCAAGATGATGCCAGAGAAAAACTAAGCCCAAATCCAGTATAAATCTCACTCCTTGACTGAAATCTGACTGTGAGTCCTTCTGTAGATAAGCCTCCCTTCCTGATATAGTCGTTGTGTGTTTATGTATATATGATTTCATGTGTGTGCACATGCACACATGGACACCAGAAGTCAGTGCTAGGTGTCTTCTTCTAAAGACTAGGTTTCTCACTGAATTAGGGGAATCACTAATTTAGTTGGCTGGCTTGTTGTCACCTATCCAGGTGCTAACTCTTCTGCTCATCTGCAGGATGTTCTGGGGTTGGTGGTGCATTCTGCCATGCCTGGCTTGTTCTTTTCTGTTTTTTTTTTTTAATAAGTTCTTTTTTCATACAATACATTTTCATCATATTATCTCTTCCTCAAGTCCTACTGGATTCTCCCTACCTCCCTTCCTACCTAACTCTTTCTCTCTCTCTCTCTCTCTCTCTCTCTCTCTCTCTCTCTCTCTCTCT
>NW_021621323.1:3083437-3164437 GCF_004785775.1 Grammomys surdaster
CTCTCTCTCTCTCTCTCTCTCTCTCTCTCTCTCTCTCTCTCTCTCTCCCTCTCCCTCTCTCAAACAAACAAACAAACAAACAAAAAACAAAATCAATAAGACAAAAAATGCCAAAACAAAACAAAAAGCCAACCCAAAACCAAACCAAACCAAAAACCATAAAACAGTGAGTTTGGTTTGGTTTGGTCTCCAACAACACTCCATTAAAGAAAGCTGATTTTCCTTTGCCAGTGGGTATCAGTTACACATAGCTTCTTGGTTAAGGGCCAGACTTTATGATCACTTCTCCCTCTCAGTGCTAAAACCTCCTCTGGCTTGAAACGATGGTTTGCATCTGTGCAGCTCCTATGAATGCCACCATGGTCTCTGTGAGTTCACATGTGTATCTGTCCTATTGTATCTGGAGTCATCCATTATCCCTGGCTTTTACAAGCTTTCCCTCTCCTCTTCTGCATCTCTGCACCTTGAGGGGAGGGATTTCATGAAGATTAGGACTGAGTGCTGTAAACAAAGTCTCTTATTCAGGTTGTGGACAGCATCCAACAGCCCTGGCAATAATATCCTGTGATTTTTTTTCTGGGGAGGGGGTGGCAGGAGTGTCCATGGGACCTCTTTGGACAATGATGTGACAAGATGTAACCCACTCCTGGCACTGGAGGTTTCACTTGTTCATGGCTGACTTTTCCTGTGGTGCTGAAGATCTAAATTCCTGTGCACTTGCACAGTAGGCACCTGACGGATGGAACCAGCTCTCCAGCTCACTAACATAATCTTAATTGTGGTTATTACAGATCTTCCTTTTAAATACCCAGTTCTTTTCACCATAGAAATAAACTATTATTTAAACTGTCATGGGACATATAGCATGTCACATAGTAATTCAAATTCCATTTATACTATTCATATCAAATAAAAAAATAGATGCATTGGGAGGGCTGGTTCTGCAGCCAGGCCAAATGTAAAAGTACTGAAACTAAGGAGAAGTCTGGCAATGGTGGTGTATGCTTTTAATCTCTGTTCTCAGGAAAACAGAGCCAGGTGGATCTCTGTGAGTTCTAGGCCAGTATGGTTCCAGCAAGTTCCAGGGTAGCCAAAGCTACACGGTGAAACCCTGCCTCGAAAAACCAATAATAATAACATTATTATTATTACTAGAATAAATGAAATAAAATAAAACTAAGGAGAGAGCTACTGTGAGGACTGAAGTGGAAAGCTGGTCAAGGGAGACTGAGCTGCTCTTTAGGGATGAAGGGAAGAGAACTAGACGAGCTTGAAATACCACCAGAGCCCTACAGTTTACTCTTTGGTCTAACCTGGCTTCCCTTGGAGGCTTCTGGCCCAGCCCTTAAGAATGAGCCCAGAACTGTACTTAAAATTACGGTGTTCAGAAACTGCTACATAACAGGATAAATCAACCCTCACTTCTGTCTCTCTCCTTGGCATCTTCTCATGTTTCAATCTTAAATTTGCAACTTATAGAATAACCTCACTAGATATTTACATTTTTCACAGGCACAGTGCAACCATAGCTGGATACACTGGAACACAAAAGTCAAGCTATCTCACATCCTTATGGTCCAGTTCCGGTTTATACGGCATATGCCACAAAGGACTTCTTGTACAGGAAGATGTCAGCTCCCTTGAGCATGAGCTTGGGCTGAATCTTGGCACCTGATTTGTGAAGAGTAAAAACTGGAGACTATGGGGTGAGGAGGTGTGAGTGAGGGAGTGCTGACATTTCAAACTTGCTTTTTTTTTTTTTTTCTAGAAAGACATGGAAACAGATTTGGGACAAATGAATCCTTTGTTCTTGAAATTTTGTTATGTAAATATACAGCAATGACTGTATACACAATTAACAAAAGAAAAGGTTTGTTTAATTATATCAAGATGGATGGCTTTCTTACTTAGTAGACTGGAATTCTTATACCCAAGACTTCCTTCCTGGAGGCAGTGTGTTCCTAGAGAATACTCCTGTGTGTCCTGGTTGTTACTTTTCTCAGAAGAATAGTTGAGGGCATTGCTGAAAGAAGATAAGGACCTAGGGCCAGAGGTTGAAGGCTTACATAAGGCATATTCTAAGCCCTGGGCAGAAGCCGTGCATCTCTGAGCTCCAGATGGTGAAGTGTCATGTGGAATTGAGGAAGCAGTCTCCTCTGCCCAGAATCTTTCATCAGCTACCACTCCTGAGGAGTGTTCTCAGTGTTTGAACCGGAGAACTAGAAACAGCACTCACTACTCTCTTCTTCTCTCTTCCTCTCTTTCCCTTTCTTTCTCTCCCTCTCTTTCTCCCCCTACCCCGTCTCTCCTCCTTTTCTCCCTGACCTCCATCTCTGTTACCACTAGTGGTATTAATAGCTTCCTACTGAAAGCAAGCATAGAAGACAGGACTACTAGCATCAATTTTCCCAGACTTCTAACTCTATTACTCAAAAGCAGGATCTTCCTTGCTAGCTCCTTCTGCAACAGCACTGATGAGGTGGTCTGTGGCGGGTCACAGGGCCTACATTACCTAGAAAAAAAAAAGTATCCTCATGGATCTGGTCAGAGCCTCAGTCCAGGGGTTGGGTACTTGTCTGCAGAAAGGATGGGAGTCAGCTGATGGTCTGACCAAAGTACCTGGCAGTGAAAAACAATAGCACTTGCATTGTGTGAAAAGCTGAGTAAGATTTTATCCTGCTCTTGGCACGTACCACAGCTTCAGAGCCCCATCTGGGTTGCTACTCTCAAACAAGCCCTTAAGGAAGGGAAGAATCCGACACGTCAGAACACAAGTGCTAAGAAGGGCACACAGGTACTTGTGAATGAACATATGATGAAATTTGGTCTGGTTCAGTGAGGCACACTCTCACAATATAGTCCTGGCTGGGCTGTAACTTACATGTAGCCCAGGCTGGCCATGAATTCACCTGCCTCTGCCTTCCAGGTGCTTCATTAAGGGTGTGTGCCACCACAGCCACTATGATAAACTTTTACTCTTTTGTATTTTTGTTTAAAAAAAGAAAAGCAACCACAGTGCTATGAAGGATACCAGGTCTCAAGTCAGCACCAGGCTGGGCTACTGTGGAGGTTTGAGTGAGAAATGTCCCCCACTGGCTCATGTATTTCAACCCTTTGTCTATGGTTGCTGGTGGAGTTGGTGGAGACTTGCTGAAGGCTGTACCTCACTGAAGCAGGCTTTGGGGATTTATCAAGTCTTGATTCTCTTCTAGTTCTCTGCCTGCTTTGTGTTTACAGTGGAAATTAAGGCCACTCAGCTATCAGCTCCTACCACTGTTTCTGCCATCCCTGCTAACTATGGTAGACTCTTATCCCTCTAGCAGCATAAACACAAATAAACCCTTTCTTCCAGAAATTACTTTCGGTCACAGTGTTTTATCACACCAACTAAACATAACAAAACCGACTACATACCAAGATCTCACCATAATTTTTTTTCTTTTCAAGAAAATTAACTTGAAAAAGGAGAGAAATCAGTAAATATTGTCACCTAAGGAAGCTTGCCAGACAGAACATTGAACCAGGAGGCCCCATGCATCCACTGACAGCTGGAGACACTGGCTGAGCTGAAATCTGAGCAGTGAGTGAGACCTGTCTTCCAGAAAGTGCCCTGTATGTACACGGACCTCCTAGGATCAGGCTGACAACTGTGCTAGGCTGTGGAGATAACAGAGGAATGTTGCCAACAGTCTGCACGGAGACAGCCTCGATGAGCTTCAAATGAACAGAGCTTCCTGTGGTCATTCTCCTCCGCCGCGGTCATTCTCCTCCGCCGTTGAATGTGGTTGGATATCTAGAGCCACCGTGTTATGGATGCTGAGCTCCAGGTATGAAAAGAAATTTTACAGGCCAGTACTATGAGGAGTGTGAAGACGCAAAAGAAAGAAACTCACATCAATGCATCATTTTATTTATTTATTTATTTATCTATTTTTTTTTCCTCCCAGGCTAGGGATGAAACCCAGGAGCTGACTTGTTGTTAGGCTACACGCCATGACTGAAGTATACTCCCAGCCCTCCTCACTCATTTTCACTTTATTTGGAGTGTGTGAGCACATGTGTGTGGATGATTATAGAAGCCAGAGGAGGGTTTGGGGTGTTGTACTCTCACCCTTAAACTTATTGTCTTGTCTCTAACCAAATCTGGAGCTACATGGGCGGCAAGAAAGCCTCAAAATTCCTCCTGTCTTCTCCCCACCAATGCTAGGGTTGATGCTGTCTGTGCCTAGCTTTTTACTTGAGGGCTAGCATCTCATACTCAGCCCTCATGAGTATGCAGTAAGAACTTCCTTCTGAGCCGTCTGTCTTTGATGAGCACATTTCTGTGGTAGAAAATTATACTGAAGAACACAAGCTGGGGTGAATTTCTGCATCTACCATGGTTGCTTTCTCATTACCAAACCAGGAAGACGATATAAATGGTGACATATTTCATGTATCGCTTACATTTATACATTTTTTTGGTTGGCTTTAAGATGTTTCTGAATACAAAGAAGAAACAGGAAAGTGGATAGAGAGGAATGACCTAGGTGATTTAGTGTCAATTTTGTGCAAATCACCTCCTACAGGACTCCCAGAAGAACCCATACCACAAGATTCCATACTTATATAACGGGTGGGGTTATGCTAGGTGTCACGTCAAGATGCTCATAGAAGGTTCCTCTAATGACAGAGCACGTCATAGAAAACCTGACTCAGTACATAGCTCTTCATTCATGTTGTTTTATTTATTTATTTTTACACCGACAGGGATTGTACACAGGACCTGGAACAAGCTAGGCTAGTAATGTTAGACTACTGAGTTATATCCATAGCCTTTTGTGTTAATTATTGTTCTAATTCCTCCTGAACACGATTCTCCAAAAACAATTTCCTCTTTTTATTTCTAATTTCTACGCTCAAACACCCTGACAAATGCAACTTAGGGGAGAAAGGGTTTGCTTTAGTTCATCATTCCAGGTTACAGTTTGTCTCTCACTGTGGAGAAATCAAGGTTGCAGAAACCTGAATCAGCTAGTCACATCCGCAGTCAGCAGAGAGAGAATGAATTCATGCTTAGCACCACTTCATTTACTTTCTCTATTCCTGTAGTCTGGGACCCAAACACATGGAGTGGTGCTACCCACACTGCCCAAAGGGGAGATGGCATGGTTCTTCCCGTCTCGGTTAAAGCAATCATGACAATTTCCCATAGATATGCCCATAGGCCAACCCAACCTAGATAATTCCTCACTGGGACCCCTTTCTTGGCGATTCTCCATTGTTGCCTATTGACAACACTAACCATCACAAAACTCTTTTAAATCTGCTAACTCTTCTTCTTCTTCTTCTATCCAAGTGGGCACCTCTTCCAGGTAATTCTGAACCGTTCTCATTAGGGGCAAACTCATCATCAAGCGATCTCTGGGAGGACCAATCCTCTACCAAATGTGTGGTGTCAGTGTATCCACAGCGTAGAACAACCCACTATTCTGAACCCTTGTATGTTAAGACTTTTTGTTAATATGTTGGATTTTTATTGAGATAGGGTCTTACTCTAGCTGGCTTTGAATTCATAGCTGTCCTCTTGCCTCAGCCTTCCAAGTGCTGGGTTTATAGTCATGAGCCGCCACAGCCAACAAGGTCATTTTATATCTGAATCAGAATCTCAGACTTTCAGCTTCCGTGAGGTTTTTGTTGGAAGTGTTTGTCTACAAATTTGCTTGAGGCAGAGCCTGGCCTATAATTATGAATCTCCTTTAAGCATATCTTGGATTGAGAATCAACTAAGAGAGACATTTTTTTAATTGGATATTTTATTTACATTTCAGATGTTATCCCCTTACCCCATTTCCCCCTCCTCCTGCCCAGGAACCGCCTATCTCATCCCCCCTCCTCCTGCTTCTATGAGGATGTTCTCTCACCTACCCCCCCCCCCACCTCCCCACCCTCGAATTCCCCCAAACACAGCGTCCAGCCTTCATGGGACCAAGGATCTCCTTTCCCACCTATATCTGACAGGACCATCCTCCCTTGCATACACTGCTGGAGCCATGGGTCCCTCCCAATGTGCTCCCAGGCTGGTGGTTTAGACCCTGAGGGCTCTGGTTGGTTGGTATTGTTGCTCTCCTCATGGGGCTGCAAACTCTTTCAACTCCTTCAGTCTTCACTCTAACTCCTCCATTGGGAACCCCTTGATCAGTTCAATGGTTAGCTGTGCGCATCTGCCTCTGAATAAGTCAGACTCTTGTAGACCTCTAGGGAGACAGCTATATCAGGCTCCTGTCAGCATGCACTTCCTGACTTCCACATCAGCATCTACCTTTGGTGAGTGCACATGGGATGGATACCCAGGTGGAATGCTCTCCAAACAGCCCCTCCTTCAGATTCTGTCCCACACTTTGTCTCCATATTTGCTCCCTTGAGTATTTTGTTACTCCTTCTAAGAAGGACCGAAGCACCCCCACTTGGTCTTCATTCTTCATGAGCTTTATGTGGTTTGTGATTTTTATCCAAGAGCTACATTTTTAAATCCCCTTAGTCTTATACCCATGGTCTTTGTATCACTGTATCTTCTGCAGTCCTTGACAACCAGACCAGATTAATCACAGACCAAATTGCCAAAACCATGAGCCCAAATAAGCCTGTTTTCTCTAGGAGATGGATACCTAATTATTATATTAACAGATAGCTTTTAAACATGCCACTTAATGGTCAAAGTCATGTATGTTTGGTGTGCCTTTTCACTGTTAATTCTCTGAGTATGAAAATGCTTTCAAGTTGGCTTCTCTTTTACTGGGTACACATGAATGTATGATTTTAGATGCTACAGATAGACTAAAGGCTATTCTGTTCTTAGCAGGTTAAATGTGTTTGGGCATGTTTGCTTAAAATCTTTTCTATATAAACTAGTTTTCTGGATTTTCTGCTGGGATACATGAGATTCTGCTGTTCCTTTCTTCTGTCAAGATAGTTTATCCCTAGACAGTGCTCCTCTTGTATATAAGCATGGCAGGTATGGGAGGTAGTGAATAGCTTTGTCAGTCAAATCTTCTGAGGTTACTTTGATCTTTGGTAGACCATTTACTGTCTAGAAAAAAGTAGATACATATGTCACATCTCTAGGAAGAAGGGAAAAGAAGCATAATAGTTCAATTTCAATGTGTATATTTGACTTAAAAAAACCTCATTACTCCGTATTGACTTTTGACTACTTTGGTTTTATAGCATAGATGATAAACAATGTGTTTTCTTCTACCTCTGTGTCTCTTTTAAAATACTTTTGTACCATCATTAAAAACAAAAGAAGAAAAGTTTGACTCGGCAACAGTAGTATAATTACAGTCATTAAAACTGCTTACCATAGATTAATAATCCAAGACAGATTTGCTCCCATTGGCAAGGTCCAGGAGAAATTCATTTTAGGAATGACTCCTGTTATTAATATGTTTTTCCTGTTGTTATTATCAAATATATATAACAATCACTAGGCATCATCTGACTCTTTTGAGCAGATCTCTGCAGATCTACAAAGATGCACTGTCGTGTAACGGTGCTACACAGACAAAGAGATGACTTCTTAATTCTTAATGATGATCCTATAAGAATTCCTAAATTTATAGTAATTTTTAAGCTCTTTTAATAACACTGCTATGAATTCCTTTCTGAGAGTCAAAACTGCAATGAGAACTCTGGCAAGTCTTTATTGTCATGGAGTTAATTGTCTCTGATAGTGAGCAGGTTCTACTACTCAGAGCACATTCCAAGAGGTTGTAAAGCTATTAACCAAGGAGTATAAAAAACAAAGCTAACAATTTACTATAGATGCTGGGACAGAAGATCAAATACTGACTGGGTTTATCTAAACAAAACTTCACTAATAACTTAGTTATGGTTTTTAACACTCCATGAACCTGTGGAACTGTGACAGGTGATGAACGTTTAGCCAGATAATTACTCCTAATGGATATGCATGTAAACATTCTCTGTTGAAAATTTCGATTTATGATTTGAATTTCAATTTATGATTTATGATTTGAATTTACTTGTGATGAACTTTTTACCATGTAATCATGTACTCTGAAAGACAAAGAGAAGACAAAGAGAAGGATCATTCCAGTTTTCCCATTTTTCTTAAGAGAGCTTTCATAGGAAACATTTTACAACTTAGAAATAAACCCAAAATTCACTTTTCAAAGTGTCCCTTTTTCTTCCAGTGCAGGCTGAACTTAGAGCAGCACAATTCCTGCAGAGATAGAATAAAGGCTACATTACTTAATCTCCTGTTGTTTTAGGATCAGGTGTTAAATGCCAGAGACTGAAGTTTCTGGCCTCAGAGGAACACAGAAGACAAGTCAGCTATAGTAGCAAAGTAACTCAGACTTAGATAAGTAAACTTTTTTATTATTAAACAGGAGCCCTATATATCTCGTAAGACAAAGTCTTACCCCCAATATGTTGTAAGACAAAGTTTTCCCCCAACCTCTTCCCCCTCCGCTGCCTCAAGAGGAGTCAAGAACAAGAAAGAAGACCAGCCAAGGTTGATCCCAGGCAATTTAGCTGAATATTTTTGACACTTTTCTATTTGGTTGACATTTGAAATCACTATGAAAAGAACAACAAAATGCAAACTGATCAAAATTACAGTAGCAACTTAAATGTCATGAATGGTGTTGAATGTCACTGGCATGATTTTCCGCAATGAGAAATTACTCTTGGTACATTTTAGAAGAAAAAGTTATACGGTTTTCCAAAAATATGTCCAGTATTTGCATTCCTGAAAAAATTCCAAACATATTAAAAACCCCGTGGAAGTACTTCTGAGTATATGTAAAAGGCAAGTATATGTATATGTCAAGTTCCAGGCTCAGAAAAATCACAGACAGTCCTCTTGAGTCATGGATATACAAGGAACTATCTAAAAGCATCGCAGGTTGTTGAGTGTAAAGCTGGGAAGCACTAGGTTGAGCCTCTATGAACGTCATGTAACACTGTGGTCACATCACAGACATTCTTCAAGACTGAACAAGCCAGATCTGTGAATCATACAGCCTATTGTATCACAGAGCACTCACACTTGGAGAGACCAGAGGGTGAGAGCACCTGTCAGAGGGCAGGCTGTCCTGATGTGACCTAGTGCTGTGTTCCTGGTGTTCATTTTCCGTGGAATAGGCCCTGATGGCAAATGAAGATAGGGCTCAAGGGTGGATCTCAGAATGGGTAAAAGAAAATAAAATGTTGCTTTTAGAGCCAAGAGAGCTTAGGGGCCTGGCCTTTGGGAGGGCAGCGGGTTATTAAAGAGAAGCAAATGGCTGCTGAAACACAGTAGCAGACAAGCTGGACAGACAACAAAGGTCTGCCACAGTAGAGCAAGCCAGATCATGAAGAGAAGCTCTGTGGGTGATCCCCATGAAAGGATTTGAGCAGACTTACCCTTCTTGTTTTCTGTGGTGCTACCAAAATCTAGTGTCAAGTATCACAGCTTAATCACAATGGTTATTTTGGGGTGCTGATCAGGAACAGACCTTAGAACCCTGCACTGATACTTCAAACCTCAATATTTTAATTCCCATTTTGCAACTACTGAAGCAACAAACTTTTAGGATCAAATAATGAAGCGTTTTCATTGGCTCCTCTACGTAGAACTCCTGAAGATTCCTTTCAAGCGTATGCTCCACAGGTAGTATGTCCTTCTTGAGCTAGAGTTAACAATCAGGAAATTTAAAACATCTCCTCTTGAACCTCTATCAATTAGGTCTTTGATAATGAGAAGTGGAAGGAAAGAGGGCAAAGTCACATTTAAAGGCATCGTATAGCTTCTGACATTGTTCCCAGACCTTATACAGCTTTTGGATGGGGGGGCAGTTAAATTGTGGAATTAAAACCTTAAATATGGTCTGGGAAGGAGGCTCAGTCATCAAAATGCTTACAGCATAAGCAATGAAGGTTGAAATTCAATCCCCGAAACCCACACAAAAAAGCCAGACCAGGTGGCATACACATGTCATTCCAGAACTGGGGGAGGGGGGGCAGAGATAAGAGGGTACAAGTCACACAGTTCAGTGAGTGAGAAAATAAGGTAGGGGAAAAACTGAAGAGGTCACCTGACATTGACCTCTGACCTCCACAAACGTGACACCTGAGTACATACATATACATACATGTGCATCAGCCTGTGCACACACATGAACTCACACATTCACTTACATACACGTGACCAACTAAACTCCTGAATTGAACATAAAAAGATAAAGTTTGCTAAGAAATAAAGATGTTCAAAATATAAGAGGTTTTAAATAGAAATAAAAATTAGAAATCAAAACAAGATATATCAAATTTCATCATTAGATTGGTTAGAACTTACAACCATAAAAGAAAAAATGACAAGTTCTCTGGTAGTAGATTCATGTTGAAAGCAGACAGAAACATACATCGTGTGTTGAGCATAAACTATATAATTGATACAAATTTTCTAGGCTCAATGAGCCTCTGCTATCGACTAGGACCCACCCAAAATCTAATTTTGCGGTGGGCCAATTCAGAGCTTTGATTCTGGGCCTGGGTGGCAGCTGAGCTGGTCAGCCTATCTCCTCATCCTTATCCACACCAACAAGAGGAGCTCCCCAGCTCTGCTCCAGCTAGGCCACTCAATGCCATCATCAGCATGAGGCAGGGTCGCTCTCTTACTCTCAAGCCCTCAGGCGCCAGCTTATCCACACCCACACCTGCAGAGCCAGGTCCACTGTGCTGCCAAGCCAAGGTGTGTGGCCCACTCTCCCATGTGCTATAGCCAGCAAGAGGTTGGGCCAGCTTACCGGTTCTCAAGCTCTCAGGCAGCAAGGAACCAGAGGGCAGAGGGCAGAAGAGGGCAGAAGAGAGCAGAAGAGGGCAGAAGAGGGCAGAAGAGGGCAGAAGAGGGCAGGGGGCAGAGGGCAGAGGCCCTCTCCCCCCCCCCATCCTCAGGCTACCTTATGACAGAAGGTAAAAGATGGCTGACCTACTCCCCCAACCACCAGGGTCAGCTCTATTGTGCAGCTCAGATGAGGTACAGGGTCTGATCTATTCTCATGATGGTAGATCAGCTCTTCAACCCAGGCGCTCAGGGGCAGGGGTGGGTGGGGTGGGGGAATCTCCCCCCTCCGCCCTCCCCTCAGGCTACCTCACGGCAGAGGAGTGACAGGGCCAGCTCTCCCTTACTTTCGTCCTCAGGGCTGGCTCACCCACACCTCTGCCACTATGGCCAGCTCCACTTTGCTACCTGGCCAAGGCTCAGAGCCTACTCTCCCGGGTGCTATCACCATGGAGAGATGGGGTGAGCTGTTCAGAGTGCCACATCCAGTGAAGTGTGGGGCAAGTTATGCACCCTGGATATTCACATGGTTCCCAGCAGCTGTCCCAACCAGGGACATCCCCAAGTTCTCTACATCTCTAGTTGTAATTCGAACTCTGACCCCTGCACAGACTCAGGCATGGCTCTCAGCAGCAGCTCAGCCTGGGACCTCACCATGGTCCAGGGTGATGGGGCTGGCCACTTGTGGGGAAAATTTAGAGGCCACCACAGCGGTGGGGCCCTGGAGGGGCTTCCACGCTGCGGCGGGTCTCACATTTGGGAGGAATCCTATGGTTCCAGCGGCCTGGAGGCCTTGGCGGCGGCAGGCCCCAATGACACGAGGAAGTCCTTGGTTCCAGAAAGGTTTATTGTCATGGCGGATGGTGGATGGATCTAGGCGTACCCCCCAGAACTCAGGGCAGTCCAGAGTCATATAGGGAGGGAGAAAGGGGGAGGATTGGGGGAGGATCTGGGGGAGGCATGCTTAATTTGCTCTGCCCTCTGGCCTTCATTAGTATGTAAATCCCTAGGGCCTGATGCCTATAGTCTGGCCTATGTGACTGAACAATGTAATTTTATGAAGACATGACTGCTTTTTAGGACCCTGGATTCTGGAGGGCTCCGAACTCCTGCCGATACTCACGCAGAGTCTCGGGTTTCTAGGCACCTGCTCAACCATGACCCAGGATACCCTTACGCAGTCCCACAGCCACTCACAACAGACAACTTCTCTCTACCCTCGAGTCTCCAGTTCCAGCTCTCTTCATCATGCTCAACCCGCTCCACTTCTCGTTCTCTCCCACCTGACCACCACATACTCACATTGTGGTGTCTACCACTGCAGGCTGGCCATGTGGCTGGCAGGCTCCTGGGTGACATCTTCCATTGCCACCTGCCTGTACCATGTGCTGGAGGCAGGTCTGTGGGTAGCCTGGCAATCTTCGGGTCTCTGTTTTCTTCCTCCCATGATGGATTGCCAGGATTTGACTTGATTTTTTATTAGTCCTAGAAATAAGACAGGTTTGGCCACATAGCCAGGCATCAAGCTAGGATGAACAAAGGACTATCATTAGCTCTGCCCCTAACTGTTACAAGAACAGCACCACCACCATCAAGGTGTCGCTTTGCTCAATGCCAGGGAGTGTCTTACCAACTTTTACAGCCTTCTCAGCAGTGTCTTTCTCAGTGGACCACTCCCAATAAACCCCACACTTTCATACTGCCTGGACACCTTCCCTGTTTTCTCCATTGCCCGCTTTGCTTCTTCTTAATATATAATGCCACTTGATGAATTAATAATATATTTACTCGTTTATTAGTGCCAATGTGGTGTGCCTGCACATGCTCAACGCATCCATGTGAAAGCCAGAGAACAACTTTTGTACGTTAGTTTTCTCCTTTCACCGTGAGTTCTAGGGGTCAGGGCGGGAAGTCCTGGGCAGCAAGGGCTTTCACTCTCTGAGCCAGCTCATCAGCCCATCAGGCGTTTCCGCAACACAGTTGTCCCTTTGCAAGTGAGTTCTATGACAGTGGAAGTATCTATTTTGCCAGCTGATGCATTTCCAGTGTATACTATAGTATCTGACATAGAGAAGGCCACGATGTTTTTGCAGTAAATATGCTTTTGTCTCCAAATGAAAAACAGTCAGCAGAACTCAAGGCATTCATCGATGGTTTGTGACAAGAAACCCTGGGTTGTAGGAGAGAGCCTCTGCATTTTGTTTCATATGAACATCGGTGCTATCTCTGCTTATTTTTAGAAGTGGCTGTTTTAGCACCAAACACTGTCTCTTCATAAAGTCTCAAGCTGAAGAAAGGGCAAAGGGAGGAGGCAGTGCTCCTGCACATGTGCTGTCAGGGTATAAATCTTTCCCAGATGTCTTCAATAGACTTCTAAGGTCCACTGGCCAGAATGATACCAATGTCATTTTCAGATAAAGTATAATTAACATATATATGAATTAGGATGTATCCCAGGGGCTGAACAGAATGCTATTTAAACAAAATTGGAAATCCGTTAAAGAATTAGTGACTGGAAGGAAATCAAACTATACTTACCTAAGTGAAATATAGTTAAATATTTATTACAAATTTATAATATACAAATATACAAATAAAATATATAATGCTGCTTTTGACTAATCAGTATCATAGTAACATTTTCTCTTGGTGCTGAATGAATAGACAAAATTCCAGATGATGGTATTTCAACGAAAGTTGTATTTAGTACATGTAACAGAAGCAAAATTAAAATCGATTATCAAAATGTTACTTTGCAAAAAGAATTTGCAAAGTAAGCAGTTGAGGATGAGATGTACAGAATGTCTCCATGATGCCACTAGGGATTCAGGGTTCATTATACTAGACTGCATACAATGTTTCTTCCTTTGTTCCACAAAATGGTTGTGTTACCCCTCGCATGTCTGCCTCTCCAAGAAGAAAAAGAAAAAGAGAAAAGACTGCCATTCAAGTCAGCTATTTCTCCAAGCACACCTATACAAGATTCCCTTCTTGTATTGCTTTGCCCATGCCTTGTCTAGGTATTCTATGTTAATATTTAGTGTGTGTGTGTATGTGTGTGTGTGTGTGTGCAAATATGTGTGTGCATGCAAGTATATACAAGGGCCATGACACATGTCAAGATCAGAAGACAACTTAGAGGAACTGATTCTCTCCCTCTACCACGTGGGTCCCAGGAATTGGACTTGGGGGTCTTCAGGCCTGGTGGCGGGTGCTTTTACATGCTAAGCCATCTCGCTCTCCCCATTTTGGGAGTTTAGTTTGAACTATATAAAATTTTGGTTCTATTATCAAGAAATTCAGGGGGAAATTGTAGATAACTAGCAGTGTCTGAGCTTGTGCCTACCAAAGGTGTTAACATTCACTAACTTTGGATGGTGAGACTGTGGCTGATTTTCGTGTGTTCTTAAATTGTTTTCACTTTTCCAACATGTGTTCTCTAATGTGAAATGAGCATAATGAAACTGTTTCTATTTTTCAACAAGAAATAGAAAGTTTAAAGATTCACCTTTATAGGTTTCACCAAAATATCTTTGACATTAAAATGTCAGTTTCAAATGATTCTGTCAAAATATCCTAACTGAACACAGAACATTTGGGTATAAATTCGTTGAGTTTCCATTGACTTAGATATACATTAAGAAATTTTACTTAACTTCCTAGTTTACTCATAAGGAGATAAAATTCAGGTATCATGATATACATAAAATAATACAATGCTCACTAAACACTAGGGATTTTCTTCTTGTTTGTTCGGGGATATTTATTTTTTATTTTGTTCTGCCTTTAATTTGTGTCTTTGTCAGAGTCTCATATAACCAAAGTTATCCCTGACGTCCCTGTATCATTGAGGTTGACCATCCTCCTGCCTCCACATACTAAGTGCTGGGATTACAGATGTGCACCACCATGCTCAACTGACAGAGCATTGTTGACTGAACCCCAGAGGTTTGTTTGTGTGAGGTAATCATTCTATCAGTGGAGCTACATCCCACCTAATGTTAGGCTCTATTGTAGTGCATAGACAGAGTACAAGTCAGATGACCTTTTTAATTATCTCCATGATTTATTGTTTTCACTGAGCTCTCTTCCACATCCACTCATCTTTACTGAGCATTTACTATGTACTAGAAACCTAGAAAATGTTGCCTCAGAATAACCAATGAGATATGTAATATCATTATCTACATTTTATAGATAAGATACATCTTTAACTATACAGGGACTTAAGGGTAGTCTTGACTACATGAGACTCTATCAAAGAAACAAATTAAAAGCAGAACACAATAAAAGTAAACAGAACAAAAAAGGCTGAGGAAATGACTCAAGATTTTATAGGAAGGGTAGAGCAGAGCTTAAATTAAGATCCAGGCAGTTTGACCTACAGTTTTTATCCTTAGCTGGTCCACAACACAGATACAAAATTCCTCTATTGAGAAATTATAGACACATCATCAGCCAGGTTAAAAACTGATTTATATGCAAAACTGCTTTAGCCATTTTAATTTGCAAGTCTAGGAAAAAGCAATTGTAGAATAAGCCCAATGCCTTTTGGAACTCACCCAGACATTCAAACATTATCTGAGCGTGTTTTTCTAAATGACAATGTCCTGTACTAATTTCTGAAAATTCTACTCTAAATTCTTCTCAAAGTATGTTTGCTCATAATTTTTTACAAGAATACATAAAACTGTACATTCTCAAGTGAATTCATGAACTGATTACAATTTCGTTAAGTCAGCCTAGAAAACTAACAACATTATGAAAAAAAATCAAACAGCTGTGCTATAAAGGCAGCTTTTTTGGTAAAGTGCTTACTGCACATTATGAGATTCTGAGAGCAGAACACACCAGCACCCATGTCAAACATCTAGACATGCGGATGTGTGCTGTAATCCAGATATGAGGATTCTTGATGCTTGCTGCTTAGCCAGGCTAAACAACAACCAGCTCCAGGTCTGATGAGAGACTCGGTCTCAAAAACTAAGGGAGAGTGTATTTAAGGAAGACATTTAACATTTACTTCTAGTCTATATACACACACTCACATACATATACACTCACATACTTACATATACACATACATACACACATACAATCATGCATTCACACACACATACTCACACATTCATACACTCATGCACAAATGCACGTACACACATACTAACTTATACTCATTCATACATGCTCACTCATTCATACATGTTCATACATACACACACACATACACACACATACAAATCAAGCAACCTATAGCAGAAAACAATATGAATAGATTTATAAATGTTGTACTGGCACAGTAATAGTATCTGCTACTTTCATGACTCCAATTAATAGAATAAAAAAGAGTTATGAAATGTTATTTTAAAACAGTAACCAAAATTATATAAACAATTTATAAGTTTGTAGTTTATATAATTTATACAGTTTTTAAGTGTGCTATATTTATTGGCAAATCACACTACTGGAAGGTTAAGCGATTTTATGACAAGTAATTCTGTAAATAACTGCATTTACCAACACATATAAATTAATTTCACTAAGATTTGATGAGCGCCTACTATTTTCTTCCTGACTAGCCGAAAGGCAGAAGTCATAAACAAATTCCTTAATAGAAATGATTCTTTACAAGTGTTTATGAAGTTGGTATAGACGAATACAGCTGAGTGAAGGACCGTGTGAGAGAAACCAGGTGAGTGTGGATAGAAAGAGCAGAATACAATGTCTAAAAAACTCATTTTTACAAAGTAAGACATCAGCTGGACTGGTAAGAGCAGAAACCACAGAATATAGAAAGAGTTGGAGATTTTGCACAGTTGTGCATTCTTCAGTGCCCTTAAAGATAAAATATGAGGCAGAGTGATAAGTTGTTAGAGGCGATGCAGGTGATGTATGGAAAATCTCGTCCATCACAATTGCAGTCTGAGCTTTATCCAAAGTCAATACAAGGACGTTGGAAGAGACGCTGGACGATTCACATCAGCAAAGTAATATCATCTGGCATTCCACTTCCACCGTTCTGCTTTAAAGGATGAATCATCTTTGCTTGTAATAGCATACGCTGCATTAGAATCTGTTTGACAGTAGAGCAGCCATGCCACTCTTGTTGGGATACAGTTTGTATGGTCCAGACTATTCAACACTTGTCTTTAGCTTCTCATCTCCAGACATTTAAAATCTCCCCTTTGGAGGCTGAAGACGCAGCTGACTTGCTTGTAATGAATGTATGGGGTCTGGGTTTGGTCCAAAGTTCTGCAAACAAACAGATAAATCAATCTTCCTTTGCAACATACTGTTGGAGACTTTCTCTCTCCCTAACAATGTTAGTCTTGAGTAGGAATATTTGTTCATTTTTATTAACGTAATTTCCTGTTGCTGTTGTTTTTAACCCACCTGTGTTATATTTTTTCTTTCAATTCTCCTACTTCTTTGCACTAGTCAAGCATTTTTTACTCATTATTTTCCTCCTTTCCAACATTCAGTTATTAGTTATACATTTTTAAATGTTATTTAAGTTATGGATTTCTGCACAGTAATTTCATAACTATGTTACAATTGACTTTTTTTTATTAACTTTTTCAGCGCTTGAAATTAAAGTTCAGGTTTTGTACATGCTAGGCAAGTGCTCTACCGAGAACTGTATTCCCAGATTCTTGACAGTTTAGACAGGACAGTTCTTCATTAGGATTAAGATAGGGTGATCCATACGTGCTATAGGATTCTCAGCAACATGTGTGGCTCCTGCTTATTAGGCGTCTCTAGCATCATGCCTCCTCTGAAGTCATGATAAGCAGAAATTGTCATGGTTTATTGCCACAAATGTCCTTGGGTACAAAATCCTCCTTCTTGAGAACTCTGATCAAAAGCCAGGCTTTCCAATAGACCAGCTAGTAGCCATATGTGAGGATGTTAGTCTGTTCTAAGTGGAGATGGTACAGTAAGGGGTAAACTAGAGGTCAGATTGTTTTTTTTTTTTAAAGATGTTCTAAGAATTTTAATATACATGACTTTTCCATTGGCAAAATTACTTGCTAGTTTTCAGAAATTAAGGGTATTAGTTCTTTTTTTAATGTTAATCAAAGGCTTTATAAGTTTGGTAATGCTCAATAACAAAATGTCCATACAATCAGAAGTATAACCCAATACCCCACCTAGATATACCAACTATCTTTGACTGGCAGAGACACTCGAACATCCACCTTCATGTTCCCCTCCCCCCATCTCTCTCTTTTCCTCTCTCTCTCTCTCTCTTCCTCTCTTTCTCTCTCATTCCCCCCCTCTCTCTCATCTCCTAGCTCCTCCTCCTCTCCTTACTCCTCCTCTTCTTCTCCTTTCTCCTCCCACCATAGCCCCTCCTACATGTCACCCTTCCTGTTAAGACAAAATTTTCTCTCAAAATACAATTAGAGCATAACTATACCAATTTCTATCAGTAAGGTACAAGATAGACCTAATACCCAGTCCATCATTTTGTTGACTAACCAAAACCTCTTGTCATCTCTCCTAACTAAAAGACTTAGTTCTGAACCTGGCTTTTTTCTTGGCTTTAGAATGAATGTCAGCTGAAAACCATCCTCTCAAATCTTTTCTCTCAAAGTAAATAGCCAGGATTGGCTATGAGACTATAAGTCTTCAACCCTGTCAGAAATCCAGAATGACTGAATTAACTGAAATTATGGGAAGCACAAAGCATAGCTTCTAAAATTTATCCAATTTATAGAGACCGATGAACACCTGGACAGTCCCTGTACTACAAAATGTTGGAACGTCCCATCTTCAGCCTTCTGGCCCAGGATCATCTGACAGACCTAATGATGCAGAATTATTAAGGGCTGATTACTCTGTCTTGGCAGATATAATCAATCGACTATTCCACAAGTGTGTCCTTTTTCAGGACAGTAATTTGTCTGTAGATAAAAAGAGGCAATTCTTGCCTAGTGGTTGTCTCACCACAACTGGAATAACTCCAAAGACGCTCAATTTCTTCTTAGAATCCAAGACAGGAAGCTGTCAGGAGCAGACGGGTCTCTAATCAAAATGAACCTTAATGAAGAAATGTTTGTAACATCAATTCTGTGGACTTCTGATGTTTTGAAAACCAACTATCCATGTAATACAATCTGGACTGTTGTTAACTCCTCTCAGCTATTTCTAAATAAAACATAGGAAACACCCTAAAAGCAAACTCAGAGCCATGAATTTGCTATAGGCCCTTAAATCACAGGCTAACCATCTCAAATCAGTTAAAAAAGTTAAAGAAGGACTGGGCCTAAGCCTTGTATTCCTAAATGTGTTATATAGGCACAGTGCCTATGAGAGTAACAATAGTAATCTCTGGGTTCTGGGGGCGTGGCCAAACACCCCAGGGTGTCTTCTACAGCCCCATAGTCACCTTGCTTTCAACTCACAAATGATGGTATTACAGATGTGTGATACCATGCCTAACTCTAAACTCTACATTTTAATTAACCTATTTTTCAGTGCTATTACAGTTATGATATCTTGTTTAAAAAGCAGTTGCATACCACAAGACCATGGAGATAATTTATTATTACATGTCCAGAGATTTTTATCATTCACACTCCATATTTGTGCCTATGACTTATCATATTATAATCTTTAGGGCTGCCTTTTGATAGCTTGGGATTCTAAGGCATTGACTTTCACTTGTCTGGAGAAGCTATTCTATTCTACAGTTTGCTACTGTGAAAACTCTGTTCTTACTTTAGTCAATTCATTTTGTCCATGTATTTTTTTACATCATAGAAAATTTGAAGCTAGGATAGCTGTCCTATCATGTCAAAATTCAATTGGAGGTAGAAAAAAACATACTATATATTATTCAGATCTTGAAAATGTGTATTGCTCAAACAACTGTAATGTGCAGGGTTGTGCTATTTAGAAACAGATATACCAGAGGTTTCAACTAGATGACAGTTGTTATTCTTGTTATCCTTCAAAGTTCTCTCTATGCTTCTTGCTCTATTTCTCATCTCTCTGAAAAGAAAAGGTGCTGATCTTGCTGCTATTTTAACAAATGATCATAGTCTTAGTGGTTTGAAACAACACAAAAGTGGGTTCTTCACATTCTTCAAGTCAAAATTTCAAAAGGTGTTCTGTGGGGCTATGACTCAAAGAATGGGCAAAGCTAGCAACTTCTAGTTCATGGGAGAATCTAGTCCTTCCCTCTTCTGAGGGCTAAATGCATGTGTTGACTTGCAGACACACGATCCTAATGCTGCTTCCATAGTTTTGCTGTCTTTTGCTCATCCCAATATCTGCCTTCCTTTTAATACGAGGCTGATTATATCATGACTGTCAAGAGAAGTATCCGCACAATCTAAGATACTCTGTTCATATGTATGATCAATACAAAACAAGCTTTAAAAGAGCTCTTGAGTAACATGCCCATCTCTAAGTCCATCACTAAGGCAAACAGAGTGTATGCCTGAGCTGTGAATGAAATGTTAGAGCGGTGGCCCATGATTTCAATAAGTATGTTGAGAGGGATGCTGTCTAAATGAAGAGTTGTTAGCAACAAGCAGAACACTCTCCTCAGAGCCTAAACTTACTGGCATGAAATGCAGAACTGCAGCTTCTCTTAGACTTAGCAGCAACATTGTATACACTTTCTTACTGGTTTCTAGGTCAAGGTCCTGGCAAAGGCATAACCTGGGCAGAGAAGGGAACTGGCATCACCTTCCTTAAGACTCTGTGGAATAATTTCCCATCTGTGTCTGGCTCCACAAGCCTCAAACTACATCTAAACACTAAACAACAGCTTTTTTTTTTTTTGAAAATTCCTTTTTTATTTAATTGACAAAAAGAAGTGAGGTTTGATTCTGTTGTAATTAGATAAAATAACATATTGCCACACAAATCAGACTAAAGTCCAGTCTACAAATATTCAGATTATACCTGAGAAAAGTTTATTGGGGGAAAACTCAGAGAGAAGAGCCCAACACACACATACAGGTAACCCATTGTATTGCTAGGGTAACACAGAGTACTGGCACCTCTGATGTCATGCTCGAGGAGAGGTTTCCCAGTCCTTCATCTGTGGATCTTTAAAGCACATCAAAGAAGTCTTGACCCCTAGCCTCAGGTGGTCAGGGACCAGAATCTTGTAACAAGATGGAGAAGAACCCTGGCTCTATCCCTAATGCTGTGGACTCTGATTTACATTTACAGGGACCATGAGCCATTCCTCGGATAGATCAGGAGTTTAAGTGCAGGTTGATCAGGCTTGAAGATTTACCTTTGGCCGATATGATGGTTAATCTTGAGTGTAAACTTGATAGGGTTTAGAATCACCAACTAGACATACCTCCAGAGGTGCTTGTGGAGAGTCTTGTGATGGTATTTACAGAGAAGTTTAACTAAGGAGAGAAAAACTGCATTGAACGTAAATGACACCATCCCGTGGGCTTGTGAATCAAATTGGGTAACAAAGAGAAATGGAGAAGAAAGGCAGTCTTACTGTTTCTAATGCTGTCCTGGAACACTATAGCCAAAAGCAAGTTGGCATAAAACTAGCCAGGACAACAGACCCATCAACTACATGACATAAACAAATTACTGTTAATCCACTAGCTTTCCCTTCTTGTTCATCCCCCAAATGACACAGTGACATCATCAACATCACAATATAAAACATTTTATAAACTTAAAAAGTTCCACAGTCTACAAATTCAAACACTTTAAAATTCAATCTTTTTAAAACGTAAAATCTCTTTGAAAACCTAAAATCTCTTTGAAAATTCAAAGTCTCTCAACTGTGGGCTCCTATAAAATAAAAAATAAGTTAAATACATCCTTACTTCAAGAGGGAAGAAGCATGGCACAGTCACAATCTGAACAAACCCAAACCAAACCCCAACAGTATAAATAATTCAATGTCCAATAGCTAGGGTTCACTCAGCATCTTCTGGGCTCTGCCAAAGGACTTGGATCAGGCTTCCAGCTCTGCCCTCTGCAGCACACACAGATTGTCTACTAAGCTCAGGTGGGCTTTACTCCCCACTGCTGCTGTTCTTGGTGGTCATTCCACGGTACAGGCGTCTCCAAAATGCTAGAGTCTTCTGCTGCATCCAGGATACATTTTCACCAATAGCCTCTCACAAGCTCTCTTAATAGTGCCAAGCCTCAGCTTCTCTGAATGACCTCTTCAGTCCTGGGCCTTCAAGTGTCACTGAGGCTGCATCTTCACCAATGGCCTCTCCTGGCCTCTCACAGTGCCAAGCCTCAGTTGTTCTCCATGACTCCGTCATTCCTTCTAAAACAGTACTACCTGGGTGACTCTTATACTACCAAGTTCAGCTGCCAGCAGGAGGTCCAGCCTTGGCTGCCTCTGGAGCACAATTTCTGTGTGCCGACTCTTCAGAAACACGGCCCAGAAGATTTCACCTCAGCAATGCTGGTCTCTTTCTAATCACCACTAATTTCTTAGCTTCATCTAACCAACATCAAATGTTCCATCAATGAGGTTTCATTTCAAGGGTGCCAGTTTCTTTTGTTAATTACAGCTGACTCTTGAGCCCCACCTAACCAGAACCACAGATTCCCTTTGAAACTCCACAAGCCAGGCCTTCATCTTCTGCACTACTCTCAACATTCTTATCTTCCAAGTTCCCACAGAACAGTCCACTGAGGTCTCAACACTCAGTGGCTTTTCTAGCCTGAAATTCCAAAGTTCTTCCACAATTCTCCCCAAACCATGGTCAGGTCTGTCACAGCAATACCCCACTGTAACTTGTCTTACAGTTTCTCTTGCTGCAACAAAACATCATGACCAAAAGCATACTGGGAGGAAAAGGTTTAATCAGCTTACACTTACACATCATAGTTCATCATTGAAAGAAATCAGGACAGGAACTCACACAGGGCAGGAACCTGGAGGCAGGAGCTGATGCAGAGGCCATGGAGGGAGGCTGCGTACTGGATTGCTCCTCTATGGCTTGCTCAGCCTGCTTTCTTAGAGAATCCAGGACACCTGGATACATTGTATCATATGTTGTATACAATTGTATACAATGTACTATAGAATCCTGGTGAGCACAGGAATGGCACCACCTACAATGGGCTGCCCTCCTCCCTCATTGATCACTAATTAAGAAAATGTTTTACAGCTGGTCTTATAGAGGCATTTTCTCAGCTGAGGCTCCCTCCTCTCTGATGACTCTAGCTTGTGTGGAGTTGACATAAAAGTATCCAGTACAGGCAGTTTAGGAGAAGCATTCATCTCTGTTTCCTGACTGAAGTCAATTCAGCCAGCTCCCTTCCACTTCCACTTCTACAATTTCCCCACCACTGTGAACTCTATCCCTCAAGCTGTGAGCCAGAATAAGCCTCTTTCCTTCAGTTGTTGCTATCAGCTCTTGAGTTACAGCACTGTGACAACCAACTAATATGGCCCACTGGGAAGCTCTGCAGACCTTTGCTCCTACCTTTTGGAGGACAGCCTGCCAAGAATCAATCTGAGGCAAGTATATCTTACTTCTGGATTAAATAGTGCCCTCCTCCAAGTGTACATCCACTCAGAACTTGAGAATGTGTTCTTATTTGGAACTTGTAGATGTAACCAATACCAGTGAGACCAAAAAAGAAACAAACAAGCAAGAAAGGGCCAGCTTGCTGACAGCATCCTATTGCAAATAGCATGTGTCTCTTCCAAGCTTAGGGATTTTCTTTGAAACTATGAGAACTTGTTGTACACAGATCACTCCAAAGCAGCAACCAAAACAGCAGCAACTCTAAAGCAGAATTGGGTAAATGAGGGTCTGCAAGGCTTCCTACTCTCCCACAAAGTGGTACTATGGCATCAAGAGACTGAACACGTAGACAATGGCCAGACTGACCAGCCTAGGAGACCAATCCACTGTGTACAGAAAGTCATTCTTCTATTTGAAAATTATGTGGGTAGAAAGTCAGACAAATTCTGTCATATTTATCAAACAAACCAGGAAATTAAAATAATTCTTATAACACTCACAGTAAATGAGCAGAGCTCAAGAAATAACTACCACCTTCTCATGTTTTCTTCTCATCTCCAATATAGGATCAGAGGAAGCCAAAAATGCAGACCTGATGGATCCCATAGGACAGTCCTCACTCACTAGTAGGCTGCTTATAGTTTTCCTAGTCCCCTAGCCCCCACTCAGAGCATAGGCCTTCCTTTTTCCTAACTACAATGGTTTCCTGCTCTAGTACCTCTTCTAAACGCAAGTGTTGAGTCTTTACCAAAAAACAACGGCAACAGCTGACTCCCGAGCTATGCCAACATCCTGCTACAGCCCTTGTTTTGTCTCCCGTATCAGTCTTCATTTGCTTCCACACACAGCATACCATTTCTCTGGATTTCCAACGTAATTGATCTCCAGCAGCCCGCTGCTGAACTTTGCTCATCAATGTTCCCGTTATTGGCATGTCCCCTTGGAAAGATACGGGTCTATCTCAGTTTGGCTTCTTCACTTTGCCTGCTGCACTGGATCATCCCCAGTACACTGTCAGCATCTAAGTACTGGCTCTTCTGTTGAAAGGACCCAGTGGAGACAGATCGTATTGAAGCAAGCCCAGTCTTAAGAAAAGAAAAAAAAATCCACTTTGAACATTTCAGAGACATTTAAAACTACAATTCCAAATGCTTTAACCATTGCTTTCTTCGTGTCAAAGTGTTAAAACATCTATTTTTCAACAGAATTATTTATTTATCTTATGTATATGAATACACTATAGCTGTCCTCAGACACACCAGAAGAGGGTTTTGGATCCCTTTACAGATGGTTGTGAAGCACCATGTGGTTTGCTCGGAATTGAACTCAGGACCTCTGGAAGAGCAGTCAGTGCTCTTAACCACTGAGCCATCTCTCTAGCCCCACCTATTTTTTTTTTTAAATTGTGAGACTACTATCATGGCCTATCATTTCATTAATGTAGTTACAGCATATTATTTATTTCTTAGGAAAGTAGCATATTGTGGTGGTGTGGATGAGAAATTGCCCCACAGGCTCATGTATTTAGACACATGCTACTGGTGGTACTGTATGAGGAGGCTATAGAAGTTTCAGACTTAGAGGCTTCTTGAAGGGAGTATGCCAGTGCAGCCATACCATGCCTTCCTGGCCATTATGGACTCTCCCTCTTGAACAAGAAGGCAAAATAAACTCTTTGTTTTATAAGTTGCTTTTGGTCATGATATTTTATCATAGTAACAGTAAAGTAGCTGATACACACTTATCGTCATCCATTTTGCTTCTCACAGAGCTAAGAATTCAATGTATATTGCACTGAAAATACTGAAATTTGACAAAGCATCTAAAGGAGTATCATTCTGAAATGTCCCACTGCACTGAGTGCGGTTTACAAGAAAAGCTAATTACTTTTACCCAGCAGGTGAAAACCTCATGCCTGGAATGTGTGAATGATTTTTCATTTGAGCAAATTAAGAGCATTAACTCATCTTTGTTGCAAAGTTATTCATTTACTTTTAATCAGGGAATATTCACCAACACTTGGGAAACCTATAAATAATAAATAAATAAATAAATAAATAAATAAATAAATACAAACTAGAACACATTTTCCCTGTAGGCTCTTACTTGAAAATTCAATTAAGATTTATTGATAAAAGACTGCTTCAGCTAAAATATATTACCCTAATTTAGGAATCAATAAGTATTTCTCTGAGTTTTATGCACTATAAATTATTTAATATGTCTATCTGATGTCCAAGTGTGCTGGCAAATGGGAAGCCTGAGGCGACACGTGGGCTGGGACGTCCTTTGGTTAACGTGAAGGAGATGGCATTTGTGTTCTAATCGTAACAGAACTCAAGAGCAGTTTTAGCAGCCTACCTACATACTACCTCTGGCTTTATCCAGTGTTCCTTCTGCCTGCTGTCTTCAACACCTGGCTCATCCACCCACACACCAAGAGGAGTTTTAAAAGCTTTAGACAGTTATTTACACACATTCCCATCTCGTAGGCAGTATACGTGTTTGTATGTAGGCATGCAGTGTATGTATTTGTATGTATGCAGTGTATGTACATATTCATGTACACTCATGTGCATGTGAGCGTAGAGACCTGAGAATGGCATCAGATATCTTCCTCAAGAACTTTCCAGCTTTTTTTTTTTTGAGATCACTAAACCCAGAACTCATCAGTCACCAACCCTGGCTGGCCAACATGCTCTGGGCATCTGCTTGTCTTTGCTGTCCCACTCCCAAGCACTGGGCTTGCAGGTACTCAGCTCAGTGCCCAGTTTTTTATGTGGGCACTGGGGATTTGAACTCAGGTCCTTATACTTATGTGGCAAGCACTTTACTCATTGAGTCATCTCCCCAGACTCTTTTGGTTTTTGCATGTGTAACAGAGTTCCCAGTGAGGCTGAATCTAAACACTGATGACATGTAAACAGTACCTCTTATTTAAATGCCTGCCGCTGGTCTCCTTGGAGATCTTTGTTTTGCTCTTGGTTGTATAAGATGCTCAGGGACCTATTCTCTAGGGGTAGGTCTCATAGCTTCATGTTTGCCCAAGATCTTCCTGGTATATAGCGCTTGCCTCTAGGGGATAACGAGGGGAAGTTTTCATGCTAATGAAGGGAGCCACTTGAGAAAAAAAAAAAAAACCTGACTCAGGAGCTGAGCAACTTCTTGTTGAGATTTAGCATAGTCAACAGATTTCTAAGTTTGGGATGATTTTGCCAAAGGTTTTTAATTGGCAAATGGCATTGCGGTGCTAGCTTTTCTCATTGTTCTCACTAAATGCCTGGCAGCAAGCACTTGAGAGAGGAAGGATTTATGTCGGCTGACAAAATAAATCTGAGATGGTACAGTCCAAAATGATGGGAACAGCATGGAGCAAGTACTGCGGTCATTTCTTACCCCAATGAGCTCGTATAATAAATACACAACTCAGCTATTTTATTGATAAGCTATATGCCTAGATTTGGCAGATCTATCACCATACTAATCTATTCCCCAGCTATGAGACCCCTGCTATTTGTGGCTTCTCTACATGGTTCTGCTCCATCCTCTTTCCACCCCTTCGTCCTCCAGCCTCTTCCTCTCTTGTCTCTTATCCTTCCCCCACTCTCTAAAACCTCCAGCCCCACCTTCCCTTTCACTGCCCAACCACAGGCTCTAGCCTTTATTTGATCAATCAAAATGGGGAAATGGTTCACGTGAAATCACCTGAGTATGTGATCCACTCCTAGGGGCAGCCCCTCTCGAGGAAGCAGAATTAACATCAGATACAAACAGCACCAGGGTAACTCACAAGAAGCAAGAGTTGAGGCTGCTAGACACTTTGGATCTGCAGCCTGGAAACAAAGAGCAGATAGGAAGTAGAGCCCGCCTACAGAACCTTAAGACCCACCCATATTAACCCACTTCCTCCACTGATGCATCACTTTATGAAGCTTCTATAACCTTCCAAAACAGCATCACTAGAGTTCAAGCACAGGAACCTGTGGTGGGGTGGCAGGGGGTAGGGGTCCACATTCAAACTATAACACTACAAGTTATGAAGTAGAAATCTCCTTTATGGGATTTGAGCTTATGAACCAGGCAATTCAAAACTTCTGGCTTTCTAGAATAACCAGATGCTACTTTAGTCATTCCTTCTAAGCAAGGCGCTGTGTGAAAGGAAAGGACAAGGTATGCTACGTCTAAACCCAAAGCCTGACTATGATGTGTCTACAGGGCTGAAAGATACATAACTACGCCAAGAGTAAGCAGATGTCTTCATATTGGTCCTGACTCCCACTTTTAAGCTAGATGCATTCCTCTAATCCTTTTGTGCCTAGTACCCCAAAGAAGGCAAGTCGCCAAACAAAAAGTATGTTAGGAAATAAAATGAGAGAATGATCCTATTTTCAAAATAAGATTCTGTGATCAACATAGGAATAAACAAGAGGGGGGAAAGGTATAGAAACAGCTTGAGAAATGTTGGAAGATTTATTTTAAAAAATGAAAGAACATGCTTTGCTCTGCTCTGATACAGAAGGGTGAAACTAGAACCAAATTCTCTCACAGTTTAATAAGTTAATTCAGTGTCATACACAATAAAATTCTGAAGTTTCTTCCTGTCTTTTTGAAGATGAAAATGTTATAGTTTGACAAACAGCAAAACCACACATATAAAGAATAACTTATAAAAACACATGTATGAAGAGAACCAGAAAACATCTGTAAACCAGAGTTCAAAAATAAAGCCATACATAGAAAACTAGCGCATGATGGATATAACTCTTCATATTATTTAACAAATAAATTAGTCAGTAAGATAGTTTGACTAATTGGGCTAGCATTTTAGAATAAGCTCAAAATAAATTTTGGATGTATAAATATTTAGTTACATTTCAAAAAGAAAGAGAGAGAGAGAGAGAGCTTGTCTCATTTTATTTTCCTTACAGCAGAAGACTTTTTGTTCTGGTTAGCTTTTTGTGTGTTGAGATACTGTCATACCACATAGCATAGCCTGCCACAAACTCACAACCTTGCTGCCTCTTACTCTTGGACTCCCAAGTCCTGCAATAACAGACACATGTCACCATGCCCTGCTGAGCACAAGAATTTTTTCAGAACGACTTGAAACTCAGATGTCATTCAGAACACATTTCACTGCACTGGAGATCCCAAAAGACAAACACCACTACACATTTACAAGTCAAGACAAGATACAACTCACTGAAAGGAAAAAAATATTTAAGATACATCAGCAAACTTTTAATTTCTTTAAGATGTGAATAACTGGAATCAATAAGAAAAGAACAAACAAAATGAAAAATGACACAGACTAGCCTGCCTGTTTTAAATACATTTAATAAAGAACTGATTGTTGTACAAAAAGAATAGCCTCCCGATCCTAGCTATGATTGCTAGCAAGCAGGACCGCTACAGCAAGCAGGACCCTTACCTAGCTGGTGAGCATCCCAATAGTCCTTTTTACTGCTTGTGCCTGAGGCTCAGTGACAGGTCTCTTCCAATTATTCTAAGTGACATCTCTGCAAATAGGTGAAGAAAACAACCCATAAAAAAATGTGTGTCAGAGTTTATCAACCTCCGCAATACTGACATTGTGGAGCAGACAATTCTTTGTGAAGTGACTTTCCTGTGCAGCAAAGAACACATAGTAACATCCCTGGCTCATAGCCACTGGATACTTGTAGAAGCAACTTTTAAACCCCAGTTGTTAACAGTTCTAGACCAGGGGTTCCCAACCAGGGGGTTGCAACCTCAGGGGATCAAATGATGTCATAGGGCTTATCTGAGACCATCAGGAAACATAGAAATTTATGTTCTGATTCATAACAGAAGCAAACTTACAGTTAAGGTTGTGGGGCACCACAACATAAGGTATTAAAGGGTCACAGCATAAGGAAGGTGAAGAACCACTGTTCTAGACACTGCCAATTGCTGCTCTGCTGCTGAGAAGTGACATATTTATAACATTCCAGGCAGGGTGTTATGGAGAAAAATAGGGCTGGGTGAGAAGGGCAGAGCGGAAGGAGGCAAGCACTGCTTTTCACCAGGGTAGTGAGGTGAAAGCTTTCTGCAAGGACAGAAGAGCAAAGGACTGAATGTGCCAGCCCCTGCTGACATCCAGCCAGAGAGAATTCCAGGCAGAACAACCAGCAAGAGCAGAGACCCTGGAACCTGTGCTGAAGGACGACCAGTGGATGCCAGCAGAAAGGCAAAAGACAAAAACAAAAACAAAAAACAAAAAGGAATTTACAAATAGAGTCAAAGAGGAAACTAGGGGCCAGATCTTGTAGGTTTTTGTGGGTCACACAAAAAATTCTGAATATATATATTAGGCAAAACAAAGGTCCCCAGGGGGAATTTTGAAGACTAGGGTCTAGCTTATGCTAACAGGGGGAAAAATGAGTAAAAAATAGCCAAAGATCTTATGAAAAAATAATCAACTTCAACTTAATTAATTCAAAGGACTTTTAAAAATTGATGTAGCACTTTTTCCACTTGGGACATTAAGAAAGATTAGAAACCTGAAATATCAGAGCTTCTTTAGGGAAACAAATGCCCTTTTCTGCTTTCCATGGAAGTCAGAGAGCATCTGCTTGCAGGACAATTTGTCAATACCTATTAAAATTTAAAAATTGATGCAGTAATTGAATTAGCAAGGAACTTAATGCATAATTCTATTTGCATATATGTGCAAAAACGTATCATAAAACTGACTAAAGCATTACACTAAAGTAGCAAAACTAGCATTTTGTTCAGTGGCTAATATTGCGCTGATTTTAAGAACCATATCAAGACAATTAATAGAAATTGTACAGTAATAAATTTGAGGTAAATCTGTGTAAGCTGATGATACATCAAGATCTCCAAAAAGTATTAGATTTTAAGAAAGACTAAGCTATGTCCAAAGAGCTTATAGTATAAAGCCACTGTTACTTTACACACATGTGCTTGCTCTAAAACTACTCATTCTCTTCACTGGTCATTTTCATTGCGCATAAGAGAAGTATGTTTTCTAACGAGTGATTTCTTTTGTATGGAAGCTTATTTTTTTCATCTTTGTCCATTTTTTTAGATGCACATTGAAGAACTCTGCTTTTTATTTTTTTATTCTATACACACACACACACACACATATATGTGTGTGTGTGTGTGTGTGTGTGTGTGTACATACCTGTAGGTATATATGTGTACTACATACATGCATGCCTGGTTCTGAAGGAAGACCAAAAAGTCGTCAGACTGCCTGGAATCAGGATGACAGTGGTTCTGAGTCGTTGGTTCTGTAGACAACCCAGCTCAGCTCCTTTGCAACACTCTCAAGTGTTCTAACCACTGATCCTTCTCTCCAGCCCTAAGAACGGTGCTTTTCGAAGACATTATAAAATACTTTGTTTTAGTATAATTTTCTAGTTAAACATAATAACTTTTCAAATCCAGTGTCCGTGTTTCTGTTATAACTAGAAGATTTCCAGAAGGCTGTGTAAGATGGAAGCCATTAGCAATGCTTATCTCTGGAAAGTGTTAAGGAGAAGTTCCTGAATCAGTTGCTTTAAGCTACTAGTCTCCTAGGATGACCTGTAGCAAATCCTAATGTGTTTGGCTCTCCTGGTCATTGTTATTTCTCTAAGGCTTTCCTTGCATGCACTCTGGCTTCTACTCCTCCGAGAGCTGTGAGCGACTACTCTTAAGCTCTGACCTGTGGTCTGTCTACCCGCCTAGACTTCTACCAACGTTAAAACACCCTGACAAATAGGAGGAACAAGAGCCTGTGGGAGATGCTAGTGTAATATTTACAAGGAGGAGAATTCACCAGAGATGGAGAGGATTAGGGTTCGTGCTGTGGGATATTGTCTTCTAGATATGACAGGGGTGCTGCACCCACAAAATGTCAACAAAAGTTTGCCTATACAAAACCTGCCTAATGACCACACTAGATACCATGTCAACACAGGTGGGAGAAATCTCACAAGGCCCCACCAAATGTCTGGAGAGCTTCAGGCTCTTGGCTAACGGCTGCTGAAGAAGAGACAATTTGTTTTCTACAGGGATGAGACCACTGAGAGGTTATCCAGTCCCAAGGGGTCAGCTCTAAATCCACACACATACAAGAGACTCAAGAGGCCATGTGTGAAGAGGGCAAGGTGGAAGCGACGTGAATACAGTTTAGTCATGGACAATGTTCTCAAGAAAAATCTGAAAGAAAAGTCTCAGCTGGGCATATTGGCAATTGTTTGTAGTTCTAGTGCTGAGGTGACAGAGGTGGGCACATCCTTGAGGCTTTGGGACAATCAGACCAACCTATTCAGCAAGTCAAAACACAAGGTGGACAGCACCTGAAAATTGGCACCTATGGCTGGCTGTTCTTCGGTGTTTAAATACAGCATACGTGCATGCACACACATGAACACTCACACAAGACTTATATTTTTAAAACATGTTTAATAACTGCATTGCCGCTCTTTGCTCCCACCGCTCACTGCAGACCTCAGCTAACTAACCCCTTGGCTTTCGGACCACGGCCAACCTCGTACCTTCATTACCATCAAGCTAGATGGCGTGCAGCACGGCCTGGTGGGAGGGAGCATCAAGCGCTTCGAGCAGAAGAGATTCCACCTGGCGGCCATGAAGTTCCTTCGGGCTTCTGAAGAATACCTGAAGCAGCGCTACATTGCGCGTCCTTTCTTCCTGGGGTTGGGAAAGTACATGAACTCAGGGCCCATGGGACTCATGGTCTGGGAGGGGTCAGTCTGGTGAAAACAGGCCCAGTGATGCTGGGAGAGACCAATCCAGTTGACTCTAAACAAGGCATCATTAGAGGGGATTTTTGCATTCAAATTGGCAGGAACATCATGACAGCGATTCAGTGGAGAGTGCTGAGAAGGAGATCTGTCTATTGTTTAAGCCTAAGGAACCAATTGATTACAAGTCTCGTGCCCATGACTGGTGTAGGAGCAGAGGTAAATAAACCAGAGTCCTTTTTGGCACTACTCATGGGTTCCCAGACATATAGGTCTTCATCCCACTGACTGGATGTGCCATCTTTTCTAAAGCAATAAAGACTTTGGAACTGGGAGGAAAAACATAACTGCACTGCATCCTATTTATAAATAAAAAAAAATGGTAGCAGGTGTTATGCTACAGAGTTTTATTGTGTAATTGTAAGGTTATTACAGGTTATCTACAGCTTCAGGCTTTGTGAACAGATGTGTGCTTAGTTTACAAGATTTATTCATCCTATAATTAAGTAAGTAATACTGTATAAAGTAAGTTATACTTTGTTACTGGTCTTCAGGGGGCCCATTTTTATACAACCTAGGTCAGAGAATATGAGAATATTACTTTAGATCAAGATGAGTTAGACCATCTGCAGTTTGGGGGTTGGGAAAGGTGGTTTGTTTTGTTTATGTTGAGACAGGGTCTCACCGTGTAGCCCTAGCTGTCTTGAATCTCACTACGTAGACAACGTTGCCTTACAGAGCTCTACCTCCCTCTGTCCCCAGATGATGGAATTAAAGGCGTGTTCTGCAACATCCAGCTCATCTATAATTTACAAAGACCTTACAGCTTCCTAATGCTGTGGCCCTTTAATACAGTTCCTTATGTCGGGATGGCCACCAACCATAAAATTATCTCCTTGCTACTTTATAACTATAATTTTGCTACTTTTGTGAATTTTAATGGAAATATTTTTGGAGATCGAAGTTTACCAACAGGGTTGCAACCTACAACTTGGGAGTCACTGTTGTAGTTGGTTTCTCCTCACTGTTCTTTAGTTTTGTTTTTTGTTTTTTTATTGTTGTTGGTTTTTTTTTGTTTTGTTTTTTGTTTTTTTGTTTTTCAAGACAGTGTTTCTCTGTGTAGCCCTGGCTGTCCTGGAACTCACTCTGTAGACCAGGCTGGCCTCCAACTCAGAAATCCGCCTGCCTCTGCCTCTTAAGTGCTGGGATTAAAGGCGTGCGCCACCACTGCCCGGCTCTCCTCACTGTTCTTAAATATTGCTTTCCTGACCATGACATCCACCTCCGCCTGTGTATTTGTCTCTACTGTGAGAGGCTAACCTGGGCTGTTAACATTTAGGGTGTTTTCACAAGGAATAGTACACAGTCTAGAGGTATGCCTGTCAGGTTTTCCTGATGTCCAAACTCATTTCATGCTTTTTCTAACCTTAATTTTCTGATTTTTATTTCTAACATCTATTTCAGAGCAATTTTCTAGCTAAAATATTTTCTGATTTGTTGACATCTTCCAGATGAATAACTTTCAGATTCCCATTTGGCCTTTCTGCTTCCTTCAGCTGCAAGCACATAAACACTACAGAGGACAAAACAGATGTTCACAACCAGCCTAATAACATATGGCTTTGTGTGTGTGTGTGTGTGTGTGTGTGTGTGTGTGTGTGTTCTTATGCTGCCAATGTCAGTAGTGGAATTGAGGTGCAAGTTAATACATATGAATAACTGCTACCAAACAGTTATTCTTCCCGTAACTGTGTCAAAACAGTATCAAAATGATTATCCAGGCCCCCTACTCTTTAAAGACTGATGTGATCCTATTGGATGTTCTGAAATGCTAATTTGGTAAAATCCTGTTTTCCATTTTATTTAAAGAATTCTATAAATATTACCATACAAAACAAATTCTTCAGTTGGTGAAATCAAACCCTTCATGGAGGAAACGGTTGTTGTTGTGAACACGGTTGAGCCTGGAGAACAGTGGCCATGAAGTTAAGACCATTGCTGCACCTAGCAACCCACCTGTGTCTTTTCCTTCGAGGAGACTTTAGTGATTCTTACTTCACATCTATTACTTCCTTCCACTGCAAAGTCTTAGAGAGTTCTGCTTTGCTGAGTATGTTCAGGTTCTACATAGAAGTCTCCTTCAATCTGTTCTGTGCTTTCAAAACACACTAATTGTATTAGCTTCTCTTTTCATTGCTACAACAGGATAACTGGGGGTGGGGGGATGGAAGCAACTTAAGAAAAGTTAATCTGGCTCACAGCTTAAGGGTAAAGTCCACCATGGCGAGGAGTGCATGGTCACAAGAATGTGACACAGCTAGTCACATTGCTGTGACACAGCCAGTCACATTGCATCCCCAGTCGGTGTCTTAGTCAGGGTTTGTATTCCTGCACAGAATATCATGACCAAGAAGCAAGCTGGGGAGGAAAGGGTTTATTCAGCTTACACTTCCACATTGCTGTTCATCACCAAAGGAAGTCAGGACTGGAACTCAAGCAGGACAGGAACTTGGAGGCAGGAGCTGATGCAGAGGCCATGGAGGGTGCTGCTTACTGGCTTGCTTCCCCTGGCTTGCTCAGCTTGCTTTCTTATAGAACTCAGGACTACCAGCCTAGAAATGCCACCACCCACAATAGGCTGGGCTCTCTCGTCCCTTGATCACTAACTGGGAAAGTGCTTTACAGCTGGATCTCATGGAGGCATTTTCTCAACTGAAGCTCCTTCTCTGTGATAACTCCAGTTTGTGTCAAGTTGACACACAAAACCAGCCAGTACAGTTGGGAAGCAGATGACAGCAATGACAGCAATGACAACATGCTGGTGCTCAGCTCATTTTCTCTGTCTACTTAGTCAGGGACCCCAACTAACAGTACAGTTCCATTGGCATTTAGAGTAGGGGCTCCCTCCTCGAGTACCCCAAACTAGAACCCCTCTTCCAGATACATCTGGATGTTTCTCTCCTAAGAGATCATAGAGCCTGTCACCTTGACAATCATTATAAACCGTCATATTAACAAACAGGAACTAATGCATGTATAGCTAGGGTACTGTTCAGGGAAACCTCTCAACCTCTTTGACATGCTATCCCCTTACTTGAGTAAGGCTGGAAGTTTGGAGTTTTTCATATATTCAGCTATACGGATGATATCTCTTGGTAGTTCACATATGATAAACCAATATCAATTGTATAAACATAAAGTAGTTGCAAAAACCTCCAAATTAGTATCAACACAGCCTTAGAAGGACTGCTACTGTTGTTTTTTGTGTGAGGACCTATTTTTCTCTGCTGGGAAAGGGGAAACATGCAAATTGTATGTCTTATCATAAAATTATTGGGAAGTGGTAATAAGGCTGTCATCTTTCTGAAACCTTGAAAATCCATGATTACATGAAAATTATGCTTTTTAGTATTCTAAAAAAAAAAAAAGAGGTTCTGGAAGTTAAGACACGTATTTCCAAAATACATAGGAAGTTTCTTGAAATTTAATTTTAATTTGTTACTTTGTGATCAGATCTAATAACTGGTAATTACCGATAAATATGTAATTCATCGTGAGCTGTATCACATTATCTGCTCCAGCCAAACGCAGTTCTGTACATTTGTATGTTTCTTTTCAAATAAGGCAGGCTCTTCAAAGCCACAAACGAATAAATCATTCAGAGCCAGATCTTTATCTCTGTACTTTGAACGTGTTCTTCTTCTAGAACTGCCTTTGAAGTGACGACAGGATGAAAAATTGAAAAGGGAAATGGCAGAGGGAAATCAGAAATTTGCTGTTGCTAGTTAACATTATTGGGACGTCAGTGAGCCGGCTTCAAAGAAGGATGAGGGAAATTGGAGAGGAAAGGATCGGAGAGGAAAAGTAACAGCTTTGAATGGAAGATCAAGCAACTTAATTTAATTGCACGAATTAGAAGCCAATGAAGCTGAGCTGCAGACTAACATCAAAATCTTTAGTGCTGCAAAGATGACTCAAAAGTGTGCCACAAATAAATAGCAGTCAAGAAAGAAGAAACTGAATGGCCTAAGAATCTGGTCAGGGTAGCCATAGGCATTACCGAATGCCAGGAGACAAGAGAGCTGTATCACAGGGGGAAGGGAGCACTCAAGAAACACTGCAAAGAAGCTGCACCCCTTAAACCTCACAGTCACCACTGACCAAGATCCTGCCTGCACCCACCCATCCTGGCTAAGCTACTCTCCCTCCAGTTCAGGCTGGTGCTCAACGGACCTGGCTACCCCAGGGGGAGAAGCAGACATAGTCTGTAACTATGACTTTTTTAGCTATTTTTGTGTAGGGACTTGAGAGGGGGAAGGAGAGGGGGAGGGGAAGGGGAAGAGGAGGGGAAGGGAAAATCATAGCCAAGATAAAGTAGAGGATAAGAATTATCTACTCTACTACAAAAGTTGCCTAGGGCCATTATAACAAATTCCCATAAACTTTGATGGTTTAAAACACCAGAAATTTATTTTCCCACCGTTTGAAAGGCTAAAGTCTGAAATCAAGCTGTCAGCATGGCCTGCCCTTCCTGGTGGTTCCAGAGAAAAATCACTGCCAACCTCTCCCAGCTTCTGAAGACTCTGAGCAATCCACAGCGTTTCCTGCCCCTCCCCGGCCCCACCTATCGCTCTGATCCTTACCCCCACCCCCCGCACACACACACAACACACACATCCTTTCTGTGTCCATTCATCTACAGTTCTTGTTTAAAAATCTGTCATTGGATTTAGAACTCCCCTTGTCCATCCGATCTCCTCTCAAGATCATGCCTGAACACATCGACAACTCTAGGCAAGGTTAGAGTCGGAAGTCTGAGTGGACATGACTATTGGTCAAACATGGCTCAATGCACTTCCTGTACCCATGGGACCAACTCTACCATTTCACATCTATGCTTCTATGTCTTCTAGGGAGATTGCTACCGTTTCACAATTCCTGGGTTTTGCAAAGATGCAGAAGGAATCTATCTTGGTTCTAAGGCTCAAACAGGAAAATAACAGCCGCAGTGCTGCAATAAGGGTGTAAAACAGAGAGGCTTGAACACAGTGACACAGGGCATGGAAGAAGGCCAAGGGCTCCAAGTTCTTCTGCGCTTAGCTCTTCGGCACAAACCTTCCCTTGAGTAATGATTTTTGCCATGCCTTCTTCTGACATAGTTTTCCTTACTTCTGATAGACAAAGTCTTGCTTTTCTTATGAAAAAAAAAATCAATTAAAATACAATTATATCTCTCCCCATTTCTCTCAAACTTTTCTATTTCCTCTCTCCTTCTGAAATTAATAGCCTCTTTTAAAATTGTTAGTTACATATAGAAAAATGCATAAATATATAGACACAACCTGCTGAGGTTGTTTAATGTTGCTTGTAGGTACATGATTTCAGGGCTGGCCATTTTGTACTGTACAACCAATTAGAGATTTCATCCTGGAGAGAGGCTAATTCTGTCTTAGTAGTCATTAGTTGCCTACGGTTTCTGCCTAGACATGGGACCCTATGAAATTTCCCCCTTCCCATTGGCAAGTCTACTGATACAATCACTGTTCCGGCCCTGTTTAGGCAGCCATACTATTGAGGCATTATGGGTAAGGCTTCCGGGTCATTTCTAGGAGACACAATCTCACAGCAGACTTCCGGGTACTGTGGCTCATACAGTCTTTCATTTCTTCTTCCATGATTTTTCCTGAGCCTGAGGTGCAGGAGTTGTAGACACATTAGTTGGGACTGAGTCCACATGATCTGTTAATCTCTGCATTATGAACTATTGTGGTTTTCTGTAAAGGCCTCCACTTGCTGGAAAAAAAGGCTTCTTTGATGAGGGATAAGAGTTACACCTATCTGTGGGTCTAAGGGGAAGTTTTAGGATGTAACTAGAAATTACGGTGTTTTAGGAAAGTGATGGTAACAGGTTCTGCCTTTAGATCCATAACTTCACTAATGCTGCACAGTTGGCTAAGTTTCTACTACCAGACATTATTTCCCTCCTATTGAGTGAGTCTTAAGTCCAGTCAGACAGTTGTTGGTTATTATGAAGGTATGAGTACCACTGTTGCACTGTTAGGGGTATTGTAAGGACCCCCGAAGGAGGACCCCCGACTCAAGTCCCAATCAGTGCGCACCCAAGGAGACACGAGAGACTGACTTGATGCAAATGGCAAAAGGTAGTTTACTAACGAGGGCCCTTGGATCGAAACTCATCCCACGCAGGGGAGAGAATCGACGAAGACCCCAGAAAGTTTGGGGCTTTTGTAGGGAACAGTGTAGCGGGGGAGGGGAAAGCGGGAAATTCTGGCGCGGTTACATATAATTGGATATTTCAAACATCAGCACTTCGCGTAAGCAATCATTTTGACAGGCTGGATGGCCCACTATTTTTGACCATGAAACCTCAGACCTTCTAGGATAAACACCAGGTGGCCCATTACTCACTTGGGCATGTTTAGACTGGTCAAGATATGTCCTTGGTTCTTTCTACATTTTTGGTCACCTTGTCGCTAGAGGTGCTTGATATTTTTATTCTGGCTATTTTCAGCAAGTTGTTGGTGGTCTCTGCTGAGTTGTTTTAATTTTTACTCTCACAGTATCTTGCCATGCTGGCCCTTGTTATAGTTCATGGGCATCGGAGCTGGATGAGACTATTGCTTGTGTCTCTGCCTTAGCTGTTTCCGTACCAGCCTCTGGTATTGAAGGCTAGACTGAAGGAAGGAGGCTTTCGTATTACTTCCAGCTCAGATCTCTCTGTGTCCTCACCACTAGGGATTTACATTCAACCTTTTAAAGACAACCAAGGACAAAAGCAATAGACTCCATTGTTGTAGAAGTCATTGGACTACTCTCAGCATTCACTCAAATGGAGGTTTCTCAGCTCAGATACTGGAGTTTTTGTTAGGTAGTCTATGGCTCTTGGCAGAGCATTGTCAACTCACATAGCACACTTCATTTCTGTATGAACATTTGTTGTGTATAATTTTATGTAAATATAAAACAATATGATTCCTTGAAGCTTTATGAAATATCCTTGGTATTATTCATCATGGAAGATACCAATATGACAGAAGATAGGCTATAATTCCACAGACACGCTATCTTTTTTCATAAAACAAAAACTTTTTTCTTAATTGATGTTTAAAATGTACAAATAGTTATCTCTATCTCTCCTTTATTCATTCTAGTTTAGCATATCTAATCATAACTAGAATATCTTCTCTGAAGCATTCTAATTATTAGTGTAGAATAGAGTCTGGAGGACTATTAAGATTTAAGTTTATAATTCTTTTTGAAGTTTGCATAAAATGATGGGTTCTTTAAAAATTCATCACAGTTTTTCCGTGACTTGTATTTCTTTATTATTAAATAAAAGCAGGAGTCGTTACAGGAAGGGATTTTAGTCTTTAGTCTTTAATATTTTAGTCTTCTTAGCCGTCACAACATTCCCACTGTCATGTAACACATGTACGCACGTGTGCATGCAGACACACACATACCACCAGCACCATCAACAACAACAACGACGACAAAAACCAATTACATCACTGTAAAAACCAAGTAAGCCTTTTCAAAGTGAGGTCATATTTGGTCTACTCTCTCGGTTAAACATGATCAGAGGACACAGAATACCAGGGGCTAACGGTGTAGACATGAATAAAACTCAGGCCCTAACACTCAAGTGTTGAAGAAGGTAGGGATAAACAAAGAGTTGCAAAGTGCATCATATGAGGCTCACCATAGTGTGGGTGTTTACATATTTCTGTCATAATATTTGCATATTACTCTTACAGATAAGGTGCCAGAAGAAGGTGTCACTGGGAAGTGACATTTCAGCTAAATCCGAAAACATAAGAAAAACTTGGCCCAGCAGAGGGTAAGTTGGCAGAGAATGTTCTAGACAAATAGACTGCTGTGTTAATGAACGCTCTATGCTGTGCTCAGAAAAGGGCAAAAATTGTATTGTGCCAAAGAGCAGGGTCTGAGCAGGTAGAATATAAGAAGAAAGAGGGTACAAGGGCTAAGCAGACTGAGTTGAGGTTTTAGTGTGATTTATCCATGTGGTAGGGATAACACGTTACAAATACTAATTCACTGCAGCATCTCTGTGAAAGCATTTTTGCTTACATTCCCCCACTTCCAAAGTCAAACCGTAAGACCTCTCAACTCAGGATGGTGGAAATACTACAAACGAAGTGGCTTTGGTTAGCTTCGAGTCTCAAAGCAGGTTTTTTTTTAAAACCTCTTTTGGAAGATATTATTTGAGAGAACTATGTTTTGTAAGAGATATAAAAGGGTGTGCTGAATTCTTTGACCTCTCCCCTTAACGCTTCAAAAGATTACCCTATATAGTTTGGGTGCAAAAGAGCTCATTTAAGCATGAAGCTTCAACTAAAAGAGTCTATGCCTTTTTCATCTCTGTGGGCAGAAAGGAAAGAGACAGGAGGCGTGAAGAGGGCATTGCCCAGTGAGCCTCTTCTCTTCCAACCTACTCACTCTCTGATGCAGTAGAGGAACTGGAGGGGTCGGGGAGTAGGAACACTTGGAAAAAGAGGCCAAGGACATTGCCTGAGAAACAGTGTCAAGGAGGCTACAAGGCCTAGAAGAACCTCACTCATGTCTTCACTGCAGTGAGCAACATGGTATGAGATCAAAATACAGATGCCATTGTATGACTAGTTGACATGAGATCAATACAAACTTTACCAAGAACTAGTGATGTATGACTAGTTTTCACTTTGTAGGAAAATAGCAGAAAAGATGAGTAACAGAGAGGTAGTCCACATCTCAGTGTTCTGGAAGATTCTGCCAATTGCTTTAAACACATCAAAATGGGTAGACATTAGGAAATCTCAGATGTTCCTGGGTGATTTGGAGAAAGAAACTGGCTGAGGAGGCCACCAAACCAACCAGTGTAGTCTAGGTCACCGAGAGGACATGATATGGGAAGACTCTAAGGTCTAAGGCAAATGCCAAGACTTGAGCAGCCAGTGTCACCACATAACCACCAAAATTGCATGCTTCATGGTCACCAGCATAGGAGAATATCCACAATAGATTAGTCAGTCTGCCGAGGCACTGATGTGGAGCTAGAGAGATGAACAAGACCAGCAGGGATTTCAGAAGGGACTTTGTCATCAGGCTCAACGTGGTAAACAGTGCATGAAGATGTGAAGACGGCTCTGAAGGGGAATAGAAAGGTACATATGAGGAACACAATGTCAGGAGTTGACGGCAAAGTGGACAGAGGCCAGAAGACATCGTACCCTGTATGCAGGTCATGATGACAAGTTTTATGTTTTATTTGATTACAGTTGGGAGTCAACGAAGAGGTGCACATGAAAAGGTAACACAACCTCATTTACCCAAGAGGAGGATAGTTTTGGGTGTGAAGTGGATGGTGGCCCAGAAGGAACAAAATAGAAAACAGGGAGACAATGTGTGAGAAATGGAAAAAGGGTATTTATAATAAAATAGTATACAGTTTATTATATCAATGCTTGAGTTGCGATTATGCCCAGAACACATACTTGGGAATATGTACACATCGCCAGCCAAAAATACAGGCATTTATTTTGTCTAAAATTTTATTATATATGACGCAGTTATTCTTTCTAACTAACAGTTGGAAAACTCAGCATCTATGTGAACTTCTGAACTCTTTTCCCCTGATCCAAACCATCGCTAAAAGCCACATGTTCTCCCTTCATTGAATAGAACAAATATAATTCGGGGTAAAGTAGAAATAAAAAGTTTAATATCTGATTATATTTTTAAAACACCTCAGAGCTAAAGGATCAGAGTTTTTAGAACGCCCAAGCATCCTCCAAATGCATGTAGCTCTGTTAAGAAAATCTAAGAGCTGACCATTCAGTACTGGATAACCAACTGGGGGTTCTTCCCTGGGGAATACTATTTCTCCCACTCTCAGAATTCCTTAGTCACCCGAAGTTCAGGTCATCTCTGACATTACATATACATACAAGTAACACTGTACAGACTGAGAAGGTTGTATTTTTATATTTATGAATATATGCACACACACACACCTCAAAAATTCAAAAAAAATGAGATTTGAGAGAGATAGAGAAGGTGCCTAAAAGGGCTGGAGGGACAAAGGGGAAAAATTATGTAACTATATTTTAATTTCAAAAGAAGAAATATAAAATCTAAGCTATTAAGATATTTTGAGGTTTCAAATAACTAGAGGTAGAGAGAGAGAGAGAGAGAGAGAGAGAAAGAGAGAGATTGAAGCTTGATCTGTCCCTCTCTGCAGTTCCATCTGTATGACAACTGGATACCTGCTTGTCTTGGTAGAACTCAGAGTTTATTGTGCCTCTCAAGAATAATTCATTTATTCTGACTGAGGTCTAACTAGAAAACTGCAAAGTTATAATACTTCAAGTGTTTTAAAACTAATATACTGCATCCATAAACAAGTCACCTTTCTCTATTTTAATTATAATAGAGTTATATTTAGGAGCCTTCTCAATAGGATAGATGTGTTTTTAAAAATACACATTATCTTAGTTTTAGCAAAAATGATGACAAGACAGGATTGGATTACTTTAATAACTGGGATCAGAAAAGGGATGACAATAATGGATTCAGATCTTAGTGTGTGTATTCAAACCCATAATATTTAGGTAATGAGATCTCGTTGTGAGATTTTATTCCATTTCTCAGATATGGGCACCTAGGAAACAAGGCTGATGCAATTCTCAGAAAAATCCACCAGGGAAAATAACATCTCCAAAACAAAACAAATGAGTTGAGCCCAAGAACTTAAACCCAGTGTTAAGTCTAAAACCAATGCTGGGTCATACATAACAAAATGATCTCACGGTATCCATGTTAAATCACTCTGGGCTCTGTAGTGATTACAAGAATATATCCTTTATCTGAAATTTGAGAACAGTAGTTATTTATCTCTCTTGGTCTAACAAAGTAGTATTGTTTTTCTGTTAGCATTTGGGTCAATAAGGTATTAAAAAAAAGTCTGCAAAGGGTATATTGGAAAACCTCCTACTTTGGATGTCCCCACCTAAAAATGTTATCGCAAGATTAATGTTCACAATAAATCCCACAGTATTTGAAAAGATGTTTATGGGTTTGCATAGTAATGTTCTTCTGAGAAACAGTCACACTTCCGCTCCTGCCTTTTATAGGAAGCAGAAAAAAAAAATGTGTACAAGGTAGAGAAAATTTAATTAAAAACCTTTCACTAAATTGTATTCTTGAACATCCACCAAACCATTATGATGAAGTGATCATTCACTAGTTACCATGGAACAGCGTTTTAATTTGAAGTAGCTTTCTAGAAGCATAAGGAGTTCTCAGTCTAACTTTGATCTCTAGTTTAAAATGTTAATATATGTTAATGAATCCACTTTCTGAATGACTAACAGTAAGTAATCACTCTGGTATTTGTCCCTTTTAAGGCATCTGATAAAAATTTTGTTCTGGGAATTTGGCAAGATCTAAAAATCCTGGGAGACTTTCTGTATTTACAATTTGTATGCATAATTTAGTACATATATACTGTCTTCTTACATGGATACGGATAGCAACCGCACAGAGGACTAAGGAAACGTGGAAGCCTTACTAGAACATGGAGAACTTTATAAGTCGTTTACCAGGAAACCTGTATAAAACCGACTTCTGAAGTATAAGTCATGCTAAAAATAAGAGAAAAACATGGCTGGTGTCTGTTCATTTCTCACTGACCTGGAGCTTTAGACATCTGATTAGACAGGCTCCCCAGGGAACCCCTGGGGTCCTCCTAGTTCCAGAATGTGCTACCAGACTCTTCCACGCGTTGGTGCGGAAGAGCCTGAACTCTGATATTTCTGCTTGTGTACACTGTACCAACTGAGCCATCTGCTCAGTCCCTACAACCTATTTCTTTTACCTCCATTTTGGCCTATGTTTTTAATCATTCCTTCCCTTCCTCTCTCCTTTATTAGCCATTATAATCATTACTATATATTCAAATCAACTCTTCTCAGCATCCACAAATGAAAGGGGTTATATCCTGGTTGTCTTTCTGTCTAGAGTATTTCACTGAATACAGTGACCCTCCAGCTTCATTAATTTTCCTACAAAACGTGAGTTATCATTCTTTTCTATAGGTGAATGATATTTCATTGTGTATATGTGCCCCACTTTCTTTCATTTTATTTCTACATTTCTATACATTCAATACTGAGTATCTAGGCATATTCTGTATATAATGCTACATCACAGGCTGCTGCAGTAGTTGGTGAATCTGTACTCAGACTACCAGAAATATGGCAGCCATACATACAAGTATGTATTTCTCATATATGCGCATATATGACACAGTTAATCCTATCTAACTATTTATAATATTTCCCCCTCTCACTTAAAACACTAAGACTTGTTCTGGTAGATAAACAGTTTTATATTCTTATATTAGGATTCTATATTAGGATCCCCCAAAGTCCTAATCTCCAGGGATTATAAATATGTTTAGTCACATATATTATGCAAATTAAAGATTTGTCTTAATTTGAGTTACTATTGTTATAGTGAAGCACCATAACCAAAAGTAAGTTGAGGAGGAAAGGGTTTATTTGGCTTATGTTCGATATCCATCATTCATTAATGAAGGAAGTTAAGACAGAAACTCAAAACAGGGCAGGGACCTGCTAGCAGAGCTGATGCAGAAACCACGGAGGGGTGACTCTTCCTGACTTGCTTTTCATGGCTTGCTCAACTGCTTTCTTATAGAACCCAGGACCATCTGCCCAGAGGTGGCCCCATCTACAATAATCTGGGTTCTTCCACATCAATCACTAATTAAGAAAATGTTCTACATGCTTGCCTACAGTCCAATCCTATAGAGGTATTTTCTGAATTGGGCTTCCCTCCTATCTGACAACTCTAGCCTGTGTCAAGTTGACATAAAATTGGTCAGCACAGATTTGAAATGGAAGGAAGAGCCCTGTTCTCATGAACCTATAATCAAAAGAACATCCTGGATTAGCTGGGTGAGTGCAACCTGTAACGGGTGTTTATAAATGGAAGAGGGAGTCAAAAGAATAAGAGAAGAGCTTGACGGTGCTCTGCTGCTGGCTTTGTTGATGGAGGAGGAAGTAACTAGAAATGTAATCCAGGAAGCTTCTAAAGTTGGAAAAGGCAAGGAATACTCCAATAGATTCTCCAGAAGAAGGAGCAACTATTGCCCACGTCCTGATTTTAACCCGGTGTCTTAGTTAGGGTTTTACTTCTGTGAACAGACACCATGACCAAGGCAACTCTTATAAGGACAACACTTAATTGAGGCTGGATTACAGGTTCAGAAGTTCAGTCCATTATCATCAAGGAAGGAGCATGGCAGCATCCAGGCAGGCATAGTGCATGAAGAGCTGAGAGTTGTACATCTTCATCTGAAGGCTGCTATGAGGAAACTCACTTCCAGGCAGCTAGGAGGAGGGTCTTAAAGCTCACACCCATAGTGACACACCTACTCCAACAAGGCCACACCTCCTAACAGTGTCAGTCCCCGGGTCAAGTATATACAAACCATCACACCCAGGATATCTATTTTGGACTTATGATCCTCAGAAACATTTCAGATAACCAAATAAGCAACAGAAAAATAACCAAGACATGAGACAACTACTATAGAGTCCAACATGGATGCAAACATCATGGCAGAAAACCCTAAGACCTGAACAACCTTGTCCATATTTTGCAAGTAATTACAAGCTGAGAGTTCAAGAGTGCAGTGGTCATATCATGTCCAGAGGACAGCATTCACAGCCACCCCTCCTCCAGATTATATGTTCTTTCTTTCCTCTCTTACAGGCTGTTCCCTCTCCCTTCAAAGTATCCCTTTAGGGATGAGCTGTCAACTATCACTTACTGTCCACACTTTGACCAGTTAGGAATCTCCAGAGTGACTGCTGCCTGCCACAGGGAGAAGCTTCTTTGACCAAAGTAGATGGAAGCACTAAGGCATGGGCATTAAACAGAAACCTTTAGAAGGAGTTTTGTAGCACAGCATGCTTGCACAGCAAAACAAACAGCAGTCACTTTCCCAGCAATGCCTCTGACTGCCCCAGCCATTAGATTCGGGGGGGTGGGGTGGGAGTGGGGTTACAGTATAAGATATGAATTCCTTCCTACGGAGCAGACCCCAAATCCAAAGAGAAGTGGTTGTCTGCTCCTTAACAGCTATGCCACTATTGCCACATGTGAACGTGGCTCACCTAGCGGGTCAAGAGCATCCTGTTCAGAGCCCACACCTATAACTGTTGATGACAATTCCCTGGCACTGTGCATAGAACCTTCCAGCAGTATGAAAACCACACTAGCATAAGTTTTCATCTTGGTTCCTGCTTGATCTCACTATGCCCCGCAGCCACAGCTCTGTATGCCATTATTTAAAAAAAAAAAAACAAAATACATGCTTTTCTTTCTACGTGAAGGTTAGACAGACTAACTTCTCATCCCAGGAAAACTGGAGTCTAAGCGGATTCTTTCTAAATGTGCTTTCTTGTCTAACCTCTCTGGCGCAGGAAGAATGTTAATATTAGACTTGAAAAGAGATTTGAGACATTTGTAGTCAAAACAACACTGAAAGTGTTGACTTTCATATCCCCATGCAGTACCAAAAATGGATCAGCAATAGATAAAACATGAAGAGAGGAAGCCAAAAAGATCTCGTCAGACTAAAATGTAAGATGAATACCCGTGGATAAAAAGCTGAAGTTCCACAGGTTCCCATGGACTTGAGATATAAAAATAAATGGTTGGAACTTAGCTTCTGAAGGTTGACAAGGACAGAAACTATCCTAGAGACATGGAGAGCAAAAGCCTTGCTTGCTGTTCAAAGCCAGTGTGTCATGGAGAACTCAACTCTTACTAAAAAATGAAAATTTAAAAAACAATGTTGTATCTGCTACTCTGGCCATAATTCATGTGAGGTTTCAGGCTTAGGCAGAGAGAAACCTCATTATAGATCCCTGTCTATGAAGTAAGCAAGCCAACAACAATATTGCCAAGTCAGCATGTAGCAAGGATTCCAAATTAATGTGATAAAAAAAACATAATGTTTGCTCTTGAAGCCAAGAAATCTGGGCAGAGATAACTAGGAGACTGACTGATAAGCAAGGATGAACACAGACGAGAAAATGTCAGCACAGCACAGACGCACAGGGCAGCACGGATGCCGAGAAAACGTCAGCACAGCACAGAAGCGCAGAGCAGCACAGATGCCAGTATTTTGGGGGAATACCCCTTGAGGATTCTACTCTGATAAAGGCAGATACGCGACTAATCAGCAGAATTTTAGGAATCAGAGAAAAGTGGTGAGTTTATTAAGTAGAGATAAGAAAATAGTACAAATTTTATATTTAAGCACAGGATTAGGGCAGGGGGAGGGAAAAATACTGAGACAGTTGCACTCTATAAAAGCTGTTTTTTGGGTTTTTTTTTTTTTTGCTTTTTTGAAAAAGAGAATAAATATTGTCAACTCACCTACTAATTTACCTGTAATATGAGTGCTTTGAAATGCTACCTTCTGGGTATGACATGGTGGTTACAATCATGAACACGCAGCCATTATGGCTGCCTACAGAAGACCCACACAAAAAAACAGGCATGCACTTAGGGGACAATCTATTGAGGAAAGGAGACAGGGACATGGAGAGGAGGTGAGAGAGGATAATTAGGGGTAGTGAATGTGATCTCAATGGTGTACATGCATGAAAAAAAAATCTCACCGTGCGGGCTAGTTTTATGGTAGCTTGGAACAAGCTAGAGTTATGTGAAAGGAGAGAACCTTAATGAAGAAAATGCCTTTAGTAGATCTGGTGGTAGGATATTTTCTTAATTAGTGATGGGTGGGGGCCAATCACTAATTAATCATGACCAATCACAAATTTATTGATTGTGAGTGGTGACACCCTTGGCTGGTGACCCTGGATTTTGTAAGAAAACTAGCTAAGCAAACCATGAGGAGCAACCCAGTAAGCAGTTCTCCTCCATGGCCTCTGCATCAGCTTCTGCCGTTTGAGTTCCTGTCCTGACTTCCATCAATGATAGACCATGATGTGGAAGTGTAAGACAATTAAACCTTTTCCTCCTTTGTAGAGAGAATCTCAAAGGTACTGTGTGGAAGCACCAACAGCCAATAAAAATCTGGTGGCCAATGATCTGAAGCAGGATTAGAAGGTGGGACATCTGGCAGAGAGAGAAAGGGGAATTCTGGGAAAGAGTCAGGTGTGAGAAGGTTCGTCACTCATACTCTGAAGAGATGGATGCATGTAACTGAGGAGTTATTGAATCGTGTAGTACACATAGAATAAATGGATCCTATTAGATAGAGCTAGTCATGGAACAAGCCCAAGCGTATGGCTTAGGCATGCATTCATACACAAATATACACAAACAGACTCTGAGTTGATGTTTGGAAACTGGGAACAGGTGGAAAAGATCACAGTTACACCATTCCAACTTGCTTGTGATCGTGGTATTTCATCACAGCCATAGTAACCTACCTGACACAGCAGTCACTGTCAGAACAGCGTAGTGTAGTCACACAAACCCGAATGGTGTAGTTCACCACTCACCCAGGCTAGGTCACTTGCTCTTAGGCTACCAACTCGTACAATGGGTTATCATGCTCAATAATATAGTCAGGTATAACATAAATATACTGTATAAACATGTGTAGTATTTATATATCTAAATATGTCTACATAAAACTGTTGAAGGAAAATATGGTATGAAGAATTATTTTTTTAAGAAATAAATCTGCCCTGGGAATCCAGAACCTGAAACCCACTGCTCATCTTGTCATCAAAAGAAAACCAGGAAGCAGAGACTGGCAAAGGGAAATGTGTACATTTACAATTTGGTCAGAACCAGGGAGAGAAAAGTTCTTTGTTTCTCTCTGCCTTTCCTATAGAAAAAAATGGAACAAAAGTCAGAGACGTGCGTGTGTGAGTTGATCTGTGAGATAGGGAAGTCTCCCAGGAGATTATTTCCCTCTCTCTAGGGTCAGCGCTTCGTCTGGTTCTCCCCCCAGTATGGGATATCTTGGGAAAACGTTAATCCTGCAGAGTCCATGTTTGCAAACCATGCCTTCACCTCTGAGATGGTTCACCCCTTACACATCCACCTACCCTGAGGCATCAACTCTCTGCAGGATTAGGTGCATCCTCTCCCACTGAGGCCAAGCAAAGCAGCCCTCTGATACACATGTGCTGGGGGAAGGGGAGTCGGGGGAGGGATCTTGATCCAGTCTGTGTATGCTTTTTGGTTGGTGTTTCAGCCTCTGAGAGCTCCCAGGGGTCCAGTTGACATTGTCGGTCTTTCTGTGGGGTTCCTGTCCCCGTCAGGGCCTTCAATCCATCCCCCAGCTCTTCCATAAGGGTCCCCAATCTCCATCCAATGTTTGGCTCTGAGTTCCAGTCAGCTGTTGGGGAGAGCCTTTCTGAGAACAGTTATGCTAAAGTTAAAAACTAAGACACAGCATACATCTTAGCCTAAGCCTTAAGCCTGCATCATCAGCATCACTGACTTCTACCATGTCGTATCCCAACGGAAGTTCTCTAGGCAACCACACATGGAGCTGTCTTCTAGGGCAGCAGCATCTTCTGGACCCTTCCTGAAGGACCAGCCTGAGCTTTTCCCAAGCATAAGTCTCTCCAGAGTGGTTTGCTTGTTGTGTTCTCACGATGGGTTTGCTTATGAGTGGATTATGTTCCATGAATATCCAGGCCCTGTTAGTGCAGACTTCTGCTTGCTTCCAGTGTTTCCAGACTCTTCAGAACTCGGCTAGGGGTCTGGAGAAGTTTCTTTTGAATTCTTTCTGTAAATTTCCCAAAAAGTTGGTTTTCTCTTGATGGTTATTTTTATCTTGGCTTTCCGTCAGCTATACATTCACCAAGCAAGAAGAAACTGTTCTAAGAGAAACACCATTATATTCTCACGGGACCACCATTGTACACGTGATGTGATCCATATGCTGACCAAATACTAGTATATGGCTCATGGGTATGCAATATAAACTCATAGAGATAGAGATACATCACTTCAGAGATATATGAACATTCTATAAGCTATGTTTCTTTAAATAGATCATGGAATATTTCTGTCCCCACAGCATTCCAGGGCAGGCAGATTTATTTGTTCCATGAGGTTATCCAAGAATGGTTGTTTTGGTTACATCTCCAGCCAGTCAGGACAGGAAGAATTCCAGTGCAAGCATATTTTAAGAGGTTACATCATTTCAACTTAATGCAATTGTCCCAGATTTAGTCATGCCTTGCTGCATGGGAAGCTGAGAAATGTGACTAATCCATTGGCCGCATGCTTAGGCAGAATGAACTGGAGGCCTATTAAGGTTCTGGGACCCCGCTGGCTACCTCCATGTTGCTAAAATGTTTTCCTTTGGGGAGACATGTAGACAATGTCTACCCTTCCTCCTAAAGTCTCAGTGACAAATTGAGGTACAATTTTATCAAAATTCACTGCACCAAAGTCCTTGTGGGGGGAACCAATGAGTTTATCAGGTTTATGTGCAGAATGAGTGATGGGCCGGGTGGTAAGTGAACTTGCATTACCCACTCTGGAAAGTCTTCATCCTGCAGAGAGTAGCTTTACCATGGTTGCGTCGGTGGTACCCACTTCCTCTCATCCTTCCCCATCTATCTGCTCTAGCTCCTCCCGAAGACCCTGAGCCCGTGGACAAATAGGGTAAATTGCATAGAACTGGTTCAGAAGGGTGGCTGGTTACTCAAGTGAGGCTCCCGTGACATTGCCCATCTTCTCCTTCCAAGAGGGAATGCCAACTGTCAACAAGCACAGCTGTGAAGGTCTTTGGCCAGCAAGCTCACATAGACTCCTGAAAATGGTGGCAGTTAGGCCCATGGGATAGTCCAGTGCCACACTCTGCCACAAAAGTAAAAGGATAAGTGGATAATAATGCACAAAAAGACCTAAGGAAATAACTGAAAATGTTTATAGATCTGGTGGTTATACTTGCCATATAGTACGTTTGTCTTCTAGATTCACAGTTTACTAAGTATATTGTAACAGCTCAACAAATCAGGCAACATACCTTTCAAATAATGGCCTATACCTACTTAAAATATAATACCAACGCTTCGGTTTGGGCCCGAACATAGAGCAGGGCACAGGCGGCGGCTCCGTACCCAACCCCAGAAAACCGAGAGAAACAGGGACTCCCAGGACCTTGAACTCACACAGCATCCCAGGTAAAAATGAATCACCCGTGATGCCTGCTGTTAGAAGTTCTAATCCAGATGGGCCAGAAGCCAGGATCCTCGCCCTTACCCTCACCCCCTACCTTTCCCCACCTGCACAATGTCCCCCGAAGCTTGGCAACTGCAAGACCCTGCTTGGCAACTGCAGATAGATTCAAAGCAGTGTACCATATCATCTGAAGAATAGCAGGGAGACCATAACTCAAGCAGTGTACCATATCTTCTGAAGAATAGCAGGTTGCAGTCCTCCTCACCTCCACGAATAACTAGGACCTGCCGGTTAGGTCAAGTGGCGCCCAGACATGGAGCTCGAGGCACGGACCCCTCCAGACGGACCCTCATTGAGAGGACGTGCGCACAACATCAAGATTGAGTGAGACAGAGATCGTCACCCGCAACCTGTCGTCCACGGAACCAGGTTGATTCTGCCATCAAGAAGATAGTTGAAGTTCATTACCATCAGCTGAAAATTGAAGAGGATCCAGAAGTGACTCCGCAGGAGACTGACACAGCTTCCAGCTCCCCTGCCTCCCCCTACGGTCGACCCCTAGACTTCCACGCCCTCCAGAAGGGTTCCTGGTATGCCTGGCTTTACCCTCGTTTCTCTCGCTAGAGAGCTTGGCCTCTTGATCACCACAACAAAAATTGGCTTTTTCCTAAACCAAGGCCGCCCTTGATATGGCCGCTAACATTGGGGAGCCTTCCTTTATGACAATATTACACCCCAAACTGACAAATGGTTGGTAACTTGAACATGTACAAGAGACTAGGATGGCTGTGAGTTAGCCCAATGACGGGATTATTGTAGGTCCACTTCCCAGGGGCCCACCCAATGCAGCCGAAAAGGAGTGCGTGGTGCTGGGAGTGGGTGCAGCCTACATGGCCTAAGACAGGGCTCTCACCCTCCTTTCACCCACCTCGGGGTCCCTTGACGTTGCCCATCGTCGACAGCCTAAAGCCTTCGACCATCGATGTGACTCATCTCACATCAGTGTTTTGGGGTTGTGAACTTGTCTAAGACCCCCCATAATTAGACATCCAAATTCAAAATTCACATAGTTGGGATTGATCATAAGACGCCTTCTCTAACTAAACAGAGAAGGGGAAGATGCCAGAAGCCAGGACCCTCGCCCTTACCCTCACTCCCTACCTTTCCCCACCTGCACAATGTCCCCTGAAGCTTGGCAACTGCAAGATCCTGCTTAACAACTGCAGATAGACTCAAAGCAGAGTACCATATCTTCTGAAGAATAGCAGGGAGACCATAACTCAAGCAGTGTACCATATCTTCTGAAGAACAGCAGGTAGATCATAATTCAACGCAGTGTACCATATAGACCATGACATGTTTCAAGGCACAGGCCAAGAAGATTCTGTACTTTTCCACTACCTGGCCCCTCTTACCCCCTCCCCTTGTAAAACATGCTATAAAAAAGCATTTCATGTTAAAAAAAAAAAAAGAAATTAAAAAAAAAATCTTAACCAGGAAAAAAAAAAAAAGAGTCACTCACAAACGCATGATTAGTTTTCTCCATTGTATTTCATTTAGTAAAAATTACATTTGAGGGCAAACCGATACCCAGGATTAAACTGTCATCATAAACCAAAATAATAATAATAATAATAATAATAATAATAATAATAATACCAACGCTTATCTAATTCTAACTCCTGAATGAGTGGAGTGAGCTCTGGAAGTTTCCAGTGAACTGAAAAAGTTGAACCTGCACAAAAAGCCACCACCCAGTCTGCTCTTGGCTTTATGCCCTTTTTGAGATTCAGTTGTTTAAGAAGTCTGAATGCAAGGAGGCCTAGATGAAGAGGAGAGGGCTGGCTAGATTCTCATCAACCCGACACAAGCTAGGATTGTGTTGGAAAGGGCACTGCAACTGAGAAAATACTTCCATCAGATTTGGCTATAGGCAAGTCTGTTGAGCATTTTCTTGACTGATGACTAATGTGATAGTGTCCAGCACAGTGTGGGCTATACCAACCCTGGGGAGGTGGTCCTGGGTTATAGAAAAAGGCAGACTGAGCAAGGCATGAGCAAGAAAGCAACTTTGCTCCATTGCCTCTGTTTCTATTTCTGGTTTCAGGTCCCTGCCTTGAGTTCCTGCCTTGATTTCCCTCGATGATAGACTTCAAACTAAATGAAAATAAACCCTTTCTCTCCAAGTTGCTTTTGGTCATCATGTTTTATTTCAGCAACAGAAACCAAACTGAAACAAGGAGCTAAGAGAATATATCCAGTCGTGTGACTTATTGATAGAAAAAAAAAAAAACCCTCAGTCAAACACATTCATCAGTGTCTCTGCCTTCATAAAGGTTGATTAAAATATAGTTAGATCATCAGCGCTGTTTAGGCAAGAAATCGATAAGCTGGGGAAAAAATACTTCTGCTTCTCTTCCTCTGTTGTAATCAGTGGAAGTAGAAGAAGCTTTTCAAGCATGTGTGAATTTTAATCATGAAAGTACTTATTTACATTTAGAAGAAGTAAAAGGCTCGGGTAAAAGATGGATTTGAAAACAGCAACAGAAGCTGTGATAAGTGCTGTTATGCAAGCAATTGTCTCAAAGTATTAAAATCTGCATAAACAAACACATTACTGCATATCGTGTGTTTGTGTGTTTAAAATGAACAGTAAGGAGGTAGGCTACTCTAGTGTCTATATTATATATGGCTCTACTGATTTCTCTGTTTTTCATTTTGTGTAGGGATATGCGTTTTCTACTTCAATGACAAATTCCACATACATCATTATGATTCTACCATCCTGGGGCTATTCTGTGGTGAAGCTCTTCCCTAATATGCATGAGGTTCTGGATCCAATCTCCAGAACTGGGTGGAGGGTGGCGATTCTGGGCTCATATTGGTTCAATCCTTTCCATCATTGAAGTAGAAACCAAAAATGTATGTGAGAAAAAGACAGACAGAGAGAGAGAGAGAGACACAGAGACAGAGAGAGACAGAGAGACAGAGAGACAGAGAGAGACAGAGAGACAGAGAGACAGAGAGATAGAGAGACAGAGACAAAGATATACATAGAGAGAACACTAAGTTCAGTAAAAGTCAATTTTTAAAAAAATGATGAAAATATTAATTCACCTATAATTCTTTCCTTTGGACTGGATAATTAAGGTGATAGCTTAAATGTAGTGGATGAATTGGTGTCACATCTATGCAGATCTGACCTTCATCTTTTAAGCTAGAGACTTCAATCTCAACTAACCTTAGACTGTTGCTTTTATTGTCTCCACAGGCTGGGAATGGGGTAATTAAATGTTATTGTTTTTTTTTTCACTATGCTATTTAAAACTAAAAGAGGAGATGGAAGGCATATACTAAATCTTAGTTCAGAAAGTATGCTCTAGTCAATACTGCCCAACAAGCTATTAGATCTAGGTGACTAAACTTATTTTAATTTACATTTTTTAGTTACTTATTCATTGCATCTTTGTGTGTGGAGGGGTATGAGTGCCACAGCACGGTGCATGTGGAAATCTAAATTTCACCACTATGTGGATGCCAGGAATTGAACTCAGGTCATCAGGCTTGATAGCAAGTGTCTGTATTCATTGAGCTGCCTCTTCTGTCCTTAAGGTGTAGTTCAACTTAGCCTTGAACCCATGATCCTCCTGCCTCCATCTCTTCAGTATCTCCTACCAGCATGGAACAACACAACCAACTCAATTTAAATTAAGAGTTTAATTTTTCATTTTCATTTGTCATCATCCAAATTCTCAATGGCCACAACAGCTAGTGCTTATCATATTAGGCACTAAAATCATAAAACATTTCTACCACTGTAGGAAATTTAGTGGATAGAAAACTATTATATGGTTTGCTTTCGGTTTTTTTTTTCATCTCCAGAAAGACTCTTAACTTTGAAAATCTAAAAATAAAAAAATTAAAATTATGAATACTTTCTACAAAAAAATCTAGGCATGTATATTGAATGACTATCTTGAAGACAAAACAACTTCATATATAACAGCTGGTCTATTAAGGAATCAGAGAAGAACTTATCTCAAATGTGATGGGGGTAGAAGGAACAGACACTGCAAGAAAGGTCAAAGCTGAATTTTGAGAGAAATTGAGCATGAAGGTAAAATTTTTAAATAATAAATTTTATCCTTGTGATTTAAAAAGAGGGAAAAAAAGTGGGTAAGGAGACCTAATGAAAAGATTAAAAAAAAAAAAAAAGTCAGCCTTTGTCACTCTGAATGCTTACAGCAAAGCCAGCATAGCAAATCAGAAAATTATTCTCAGGAACACAGGCAGGGCACTGTTGGAATTGTGGCGAGCTTGTCTTACCATTTTATAATAGAAATTCAAAATAGAAAGTATAAAATTATAGGACAGAATGAGTCTTTTATAGCAAGCAAATCAACCATGACTTAACGTCCAGGAAGTGCAATGTGTTTTTAAAGCATCTCTGAAGACATATGGCTTGCATCCTAAGCCCCGTTTCCCAGCCAGCTGCCATGCTCAAATCCCACTGAGCATTTCAGGCAAAAGCTCTCTTGACTGTGTGCTGGTTTGTTTCTCACTCTGATAAAATAAATTTAAGCTGCACAGAAGCCTCAAGGACTCTTGCCGGCCCCTTATCACTAGGCCACATCAAAGGTGGAAAGGTGGGCCATCACTGCTTCTTCATAGCCTTCCAAAGCAAGCAATGCCTAAAAACCCATCCAGCCTCCATCTCCTTATTCCAGTGACAGAAAGAAAGGCGCAAACGAGGTGCCAAAGGGGTGGAAAGGCAGAGGAGAACATGGCTCCAATCCAGTGTGCCATTTATACCCCTGACCTCTTGCAGGCTCCTCTCCTTCCAGGGCAGAGAAAAAAAAGGATTTGGTTTGTGGGGGGGGGGGGGGGGGGGTTCGGTCATTAGGAAAGACAGACAAAATACATTCATTTACAAAACATCTCTGGAGTCAAGTGTGATAACCGTAGATGATCTATATTTTTAGAAGAGTTTGTGAGAGGCTTATCTGAATCTCGCCAGCAGGAAGGAGTCTGTTGGAAATCTAAAGATAGGTGGCAAGCTGGCAGATGTGATTCCAAGTGTTCACAAGACACTGCAGGAAGCAGAGAGGTGGGAACAGGGGGAAGAGAGAGCACAGGCTCCAGGGACAAGCAGGAAAGTAATACCTTGCAACCTGGGTATCACACAGGCTCTACTGAGGGATGCCGGTCGTTTAATCAGATATACCACATGATCTGCAGCTCATCTAGGGATAAAGATATCTATCTTGTTGGAAAATCAAGAAAATAAAGATGAATAAAAAGAACTTGGAGAAAATTCCAAGTTACCAGTGTTGGGATCCAAAGGAAAGATGATCAAAGTCTCAAGTAACCAACTCTTATTAAAGTAATAATTTTACATACTCATTGACAAATTGTTACAAGGATGAGAAGAGAAAGTTAAAGAATCGTGTTGGCTACTGCCTAGCATCTACAGACAATTGACTCCTTAAGGTCTGAGCACCGAGCCTGTGTGTGGCTATCTAGTCTAACACATGGTGTGTGGGGGGCCTAAGGATGTGGGGAAACAAGCACTCCTATTTTTTCTCTGAAATCAGTTCTGCTGGCTACTCTTATGTCAACTTGACACAAGCTTCTGAGAGAAGAGAACTTCCATTGAGAAAATGCCCCTCATAAGATCTGGCATTTTTTTAACTAGGGATTGATGTGGGAGGGTCCAGCCAATGTGGATGGTGCCATTTCTGGGCTGGTGGTCCTAGGTTATAAAAAAGCAGGCTAAAGAAGCCATTGGGAGAAAGCCAGTAAGCAGCATCCCTCCATGGCCTCTGCATTAGCTCCTGCCTCCGGGTTCCTGCCCTGTTTGAGTTCTTGCCCTGACTTCCTTCGATGATGAACAGCAATCTGGAATGTAACGCAAATAGACCCTTTCCTCCCCACGTTGCTTTGGTCTTGGCATGTCATCACAGCAATGGAAACTCTAACTAGGACATTGGTGCTACTAAGAACCAGCTTACTCTCCATCCCATGTCAGCCCCACTTATATTAACCTCCAGGAAAGATGAAGGGACAGCATTACAAATCCAGAGACAAAGTTATAGACAACAAAATGAAGAGCAATCCTTGAAACACTCCAATTCCAGGTTTAGCATTAGAGCCGTTAGAACACAGTTAAAAACTGACTCAGCCTTTTGCCTTGGACAGTTTTCTATATTAAATTACCTGGAACAATTTATCGTCACGGGGGAAAGGTCCTTTTGAAAGGCTCACGGCTGGAGATGTTTCGGTTCACGGTTGCTCCATTGCTATAGGTCCATGATGGCTCTGGTGCACCACAGTTGGCAGCGTGTGATGGCAGACGCTCGTTCGCGGCATGATAGATAAGAGAAAAGTAGAGGGAAAAGAAGGAGCCGTGATCTCCCAATCTCCTTATCGAGGGTACAGCTTCAGCGACATAGCTTCCTTCCTTTAAACTCCATCTCTTAAAGGTTTTACACCTCCCTATGGTGTCAAAGGCTCCAAAGGCTGGGGCAAAGCCTTAGTGTGGTGGTTTGAATGCTTGGCCACAGGCAGTGGCACATTAGGAGATGTGGCCTTCTTGCAAGAGGCGTGGCTTTGTTAGAGGAAGTATGTCACTGCGTAGGTGGGCTTTGAGGCTGCCTTTGCTCAGGCTCTGCACAGTGCGGAAGAGACATTCCTCCTGGCTGCTTACAGAAGACAGACTCCTTCCGCCTGCCTTCTGATCAAGATGTAGAACTTTAGGCTCCTTCAGCACCAGGTCTGCCTGCATGCTGCCATGCTTCCTGCCTTGGTGCCAGTGGACTGAACTTCTGAAACTACAAGCCAGCCCCAATTAAATGTTTTCTTTCCTAAGAGTTGCCTTGGTCATGGCGTATCTTCACAGCGATAGAAACACTTCAAAACATGGTGTCTTTAAGAGACATTCAAGATCCCAGATACAACGTTTCATAAACAAAGCCAAACCAAGGCAGCCATAGTCTTTGATCTTTTCTTACACTTGTGGCCTTGGGTCTTGTCTTTGGAGCATAGAAATTTGGGGATTGGGGGCAATTTTAAACCTTCTGCCCTAAAGAATACTATATCCTTTTCCCCTTTCTTCCTCCTCCGCCCCTTTTTTTGGTCTTTTTGGCATAGAATGGTAGTGGGCACTCTCTATGTAGGACTAGGGAACATGCTTGGGGCTTTATCATGCTAGGCAAGTACTCTACCAACTGAATTACATCCTTTGCCCAAGAATGCTTCTTAAAGATACAAGGAAAGAAAACATAGAGTACTAATGGTTCAGGCTTGATTCTAAATTTAAGCCAAATCAGGAAGAGGCACTTGCTTATGTCTTTCTAAATTCTCATAGCAGGTACTTGCTGAAAGTTTTGGCAGTTTGGTTTTTGACACCTTTTCTGGATTTGGGTATTCTATCCTCTGAATCTTGATGGGAGACAAAATGTTCCTTTCCAATCCAGAGCTGTATACTCTCTTTGGTCAGCCTTTCCCTCCCTCCCTCCCTCCCTCCCTCCCTCCCTCCCTCCCTCCCTCCTTCCCTCCCTCCTTCTATCTATCATCTGTATATTTCTATCTTGTCCTCTCTTTGATTTTTTGAGAAAGTATCTTTCTGTGTAGCACTGGCTGTCCTGGGACTTTATAGACCAAACTCTGGCCTTGAACTAACAGAGACTTGCCTGCCTCTGTCTCCTGAGTGCTGAGATTAAAGATGGCTATCTGTGTATCTCTATGTTTGATTCTCTTGTTCTTCTAGAGACTCTGATATCCCACATCCTTTATGATATTCTTTTGGTGCTATGCTTAGCAGAGCCAATTTCTATTGTTTGTAACCAAGAGTCTCAATCTACCAGGAAAGTTCATACAACATGCCTCCCCTATTAAAAAACAAATGTTCTGCTCTAGTTCTGAGTTACAGGTGATCATATCATATAGAACAGTAGAACAGAGGGTAAAGAATAAATGTGTCTACATATACTGAAACCCCCGCCTTTCTGAGGTCACCTGCTAAATCTAACTGCCCAGTTCTCCTGATTAACCTTTCTGCTGTATTTGGGGCTTTGCACTTCTTTCTTGGTGATGGCCAGTTTTAAGTGAGAAATGCCTGGGGATAAGTAAAGTACACCTAGAAAGGTACCATTTCCAAATGTTAAGCCATTTCCCTGGCAAGTGAGTTAGCTTGAGGGTTTCATTAGATAGTGACATAACTGAAAAATAGTGAAACATAAGAAGTGGATCTGAATAGGAGGAAGTAGGACCGTGGGGAGAGTGTTCTTCCTTGGTGGTTGTATCTTCTCTGGTCCATTACTACGTGCTCCCTTTCTCTACTTTCTATCTTTTGTGATGGAGACTGCTCTACCTCCTGGCCACCATGAAGAACTGAACCCAGGAACAAAATACAATCTTTCTCCCTTAAGTTGTTTCCTCAGGTATTATGGCCTCACTAACCCAGACTTCCTTCCACGGAGAGAGATCTCTACTCTCCTTTGACATCTAGGAGATTAACAACTGAACAGAATTAGTGCTGTCTTCTCAGAACGTCTCATGCTGTATGACAAGCACAACTCAGTAAGATTTCCGTGGATAAATGAATGAGTGCATAATACATGTTTACAAGCCAAAAATAAATAAATAAGTAAATAAATAAAGCACATAGGAAATATTGATGAGAAAAAAAGTCTTCATAATACATTTTATGAAACCTGATTTAATTATAGCGATTAATAATATGCAAGCAAATTATATTGGTTAAGCCATGCATTTTAACTTATAACTTAAACAGATCATCAGTGACCATGATCTGTGTGGTGGTTTGAATAGGCATGCTCCCCAAAGATTCATGTATTTGAATACTTGTTCCCTAGGGAACGGCATTATTAGGAGGTGTGGCCTTGTTGGAGGAAGTGAGTCACTGGTCTGTGTGGTGGTTTGAATAGGCATGCTCCCCAAAGATTCATGTATTTGAATACTTGTCCCCTAGGGAACGGCATTATTAGGAGGTGTGGCTTTGTTGGAGGAAGTGAGTCACTGTGGGGGTGGGCTTTGACATTACCTATGCTCAAGCTCCACCCAGTGTACATCACAGTCTCCTCCTAGCTACCTGTGGATCAAGATGTAGAACTCTCAGCTCCTCCATTACCATGTCTGCTTGCACATTGCCATACGTCCTGCCATGCTGATAATGGACTAAACCTCTGAAACTGTAAGGCCTCCCCAGTGAAATGTTGTCCTTTATAAGAGTTGCCTTGGTCATGGTGTCTCTTTACAGCAATAGAAACCCTAAGACCATTTGTTTGTTACCGTGTTGATTAATCCATTAAAATCAAGACTACATAAACAAAAACAAAACAAAACAAAAAACCAAAGGGGCCACAATTCATTTGACTGTCAGAGCCTAAGGAACTTCAAAAGTCACGTGGCTACACAGCTACTTATACAGGTTTTTTTGCATCAAACACTCAAAAGTCAAAAGTTTAACAATTCCATCATTCTTTCTTTGGCATTCATAGGTCACTGGGTTGATCTTTATCTCATAGAAAGCAACCTCTAAAATTACAACAGTAGTTTTACCTAGACAAATATGCTCAAGGTCTGTGAATTTATAATTAAATAATACTTGTATCAGAACTGGAGAAATGGCTCAGCATTTAAAAGCACTGGATGCTCTTCCAAAGAACTGAGATTCAGTTCACAGCACCTACATGGTGGTCCATGACTGTCTGAGACTCTAATTCTAGGGGAATCCAATCCCCCTTTTGGCCTCCTTGGGCACTGCCAGCACAGTGCATAGACATACGTGCAGGGAAATGTTCCTACACGCAACACAAAACAAAAAACTCAAAAAAAAAAAAAACTCACATCAAGATCAAATTTGTCCCAACATAACCAGATATGAATCTCATGGGCATCAGTTTATCGGAAATGGATGTTGAAGAACTTTAGCCAGTGAACTAAAAACAGCTCATCATCTGTTTTTACTACAATTTTATTGAATAAAACTGTGTCCATCTGTTCAGGTATTGTCCCTGTGTGGCTGTTTTCACAGTGTTGCTATGAGTTAAGTAGTTAGGGAGCATAGCTCACAGGAGACCTAAAATAGTTACTATTTGTTCTTTTTCAGGAGAAAGTTGCTGATGCTTGCTGTCAAGAAGACACGAGAAAGCACAGTAGTCTAACTTCCGGAGTTAGACTACTGAAGAACACTGAGAACCCTGAATGGTTTGCCCCTTATCAACTTCAGAACTAAAACTTCTTGGTCCTTCTGCTTTCCCAGTAACATGACTGAAATGAGAACTTCTGACTGCACTGTTTGCATCCATCCATCCATCCCATGGCACGCCATGATCCACATCCATTGGCAACTCAGCCAATTCCTTTCCCCTTGAAGTCGCCTTGTTCTCGTTTTCTGAAAATAATAGTCTTCTTTTTATTGACAGCCCTCCTCACAATTATCAATCCATTTATCTATCCCCTCCCCACAATCTTAAGTACAGTGGAACACACTGAAGTTCTTCTAATACATTTTCTTCCAGCTTCCTCACTTGGTTGGGTCTCATTGATCTGCTTCTATGGCTTTCTTTTTTTCCCCATTATTAACATAACATTTATTTATTTATTTATTTATTTATTTATGTATATGAGTGCTCTACATGCATGTATGCCTTCATGACAGAAGAGGGTATCAGATCCTCTTATAGATGGTTGTGAGCCATCATGTGGTTGCTGGAAATTGGACTCAGGACCTCTGGAAAAGTAGTTATTACTCTTAACCACTGAGCCATCTCTCCAGCCCCTTCCATGACTTTCGTACAGCTAATTCTTTTCACTAGACCCTCCCCTTAAAACCTTACAATGGCATTTTCTAAGGCTGTGCAGCTTCTCATGGGTATTCAGGGTTCTACTCACACTTGTCTGGTTTGACATCTAAATCATAATCTCTGCCCACTAAAACAAATCACAAAATACACACGACACTAGACAGCTATTCATTGTTCATGCTCCCACAGGTTGCTAAAACCAGAAATAAGGGAATCTCTCTCGTCATCTACCTCCCACCAAACTTGAAATCGTTAATGTTCTCCAGTTTGAAATATATTTAGAAGTTGTCGCCTCTGCACCATTTATGACTTTCTTTTATGTCCTTGCCACCGAATACCTTTAAAACAGTTTCACCTTGTATTCTTGCCCTACTTGGCTATTGCTCTATTTCCCCCACTCTTTCTAGTCTTATATTTCTGTAATATAAACCTGATCCTTTAGCCAATCTCTTTAGAAATCTCCAAGTTTTCCCAGTGCCCTACAAAGCAAAGATGAGTGGCATTAGAGGATAATTATGTCTACAGCTACTCTTTCAGATTTATTTCCAACTAAATACCATCACAAAACTTATGCCCAAGCTGAATCTTCCCCCCCCCCCAACCGACACACCAAGTAGGATGGTCAGCACAAATACATTTGAAGTTAGTTTGGTTGACATTGTGTGTGTGTGTGTGTGTGTGTGTGTGTGTGTGTGTGTGTGTTGTGTGCATGTGTGGTTTGAAAAGTTTTGGGAAGAAACCCATGAAAGCTACTTTCACTTTGAAAGAGAAGCCTGAATAACATTATTAGAAAGTCTTCAGAGGATATTCTGATCCTAATCGGAAGGAATAACACAATTCCAAAAGACAAATTTTACAGGAAGAACTGCATTTTAGCCTGGTTTTTTTTCCGATTATATATTTAGTATGTCTATATTCCTAAGCAATACTTTCATAGCTGAAATTATTGAAGGACTAAACCTGAATGACTTGCTTAGAAGGCGTGCATGCAATAAATTCAAGAACTTAGACTTCCTTTTAACTAAGATATGCTTGTCGCCATCTTTACGTTGCCAATTCCCTGAGAAGCATTAATCATGTTGTACAGGGACTGACCTCTGTTTGTGCAATTGACTTGAATTCTACCTTGCTTTATCCTGTATTTGTCCTGTAATTGCTGGTTTAATGCTACCTCTCTGCTCTAGTCTACCAATCCTTCGTCACACAATCAGCGGAACACAAGAGTTGGCCCCTTTCCACCTTATCTCTACACAACCTATCACTGTCCGCAGCATAGCACTTGCTCAGAAGAGCTCCCTGAGCCTATTCATTCAGTCCCCGATCATAAGGCTAAAGCTATTAAGAGTCTTTAGAAAACAGTTGTTCCATTAGACATCGCTCCTGGTACCAAACAGCTGATGCTGGATACGGCCCTTTCTTCCATTAAGTAGAATTAGATATGAGATACTTTTAATGAGACTGCTAATATTCTGTCTTTAAAGCTCCCTCTTCCACTGCAGTCAATTAGGCATGCAATTGATGTTTGAAAGGAAATCATGTCAGGCAATTGTCCTAGCAGTGCTAGTCAACAGGAAAGACAAAATCTTCATTATCATTGTTGTTGTATTCTAGGGCAGGAAGGAAACGAACAAATACACCAAATAACATGTTAAACAACAAGGCAGTGGAGAAAGTGAATCAGGTGATATAGTGACTATTTTAGATTGATTTGTGCTCATTATACAAGAGAAGCAACTAAATTCTTTTCTGAGGTGCTTGATCTGTGCCCTGAATGATGACGAGGCTATGAAAATATCTGAGGAAAAAACATCCCTGACTGTGGGAAGAGCCCTTTCAGTGGCTACAAAGCAGCAGTGAGTGTGGCATGTTAAGGAAACAGACAGGTGGTTCAAAGCAGAGGTATTTAAAAAGATGACACAGATAGAAGCAATAGGATAGATTACTTGCGGTCTTATAGGCAGGGTACAGAGCTTAGAGTTTCTTCTATGTAAGGTGGGGAATATTTGGGGGATTGGAAGGATTACAATTAGAGTTCTAATTTACATTTTATGATGGTGATCACCTGGTGTGTCATGATCTGATTGTGGCTTTTGTGGGGGATAGGAGCGAAAATGAGGGAGAGCATCTAGGATGCTCTTGAAGTCTCAGGGTGAGAAGACATGTTGGCTTGTATAAAGATAGCCTCCTGGTAGACGTGGATGTTGCAAAAATAGTTTGAAAGGTGGTAGATTAGAGGTGGGCAGAGAGAACAAATAATGAAAAAGAACCAACAACTTCCAGGTCATTGAACCAAGTGATGTCATTAAAAACTAGAAGAAGAGCAGGCTGGGAGGTGGGAAACAATCAGACTGTCTTTTTAGACCACGTATGTTTTGAAGTTTTAGAATCTAAAAGAAATAGCAAATAGATGCACGTGGAGCTGTGTTTGGATCCAAGATGCCAAGGCCTCCAGTATCAGAGGTCAATACACAAGGTACCTGGGCTTCTGAGGAAGGAAGAGTGCTCCTCTACTGAGCTCTGACATCTATATTCATTGCCACTTTTATCTTCACTCTAGACCAGCCAGAAAAATCGTCTTTCCCGTGTTGCTGTTGGTAGAAGTTCTAGAATTTGACTGAAAGCCACTGGTCCAATGGGCTTGTTTATTCCAGGAACAAAAATGTTTCTGACAATTTCCTTCATTTAAATGATACTGCCTGGGCTGCAAACCACCCACCTGTCATTTCTGAACTCAGCGTACTGTTATCTGACTTTGGAATCTAGATGTTCAGTGTGTCTCCCATGGCACAAATCTTGTGCCAATTTTTTTTTTTTTTTTTAGGGATAATATACGTGTTTTCTTTTTGTTTCTAGCATTTTGAACCTGGTTAAATTCCATCTCAGTAATCTGAAGTGCGTTATTAAGGTGGGTGTTTGGATAGAAAGCTGGGATGCTTGGCTTACTGGCACCCCAAAACACAATAAATCTTGATAAGTGTGTGAAGCTCTTTTGTCTCACTTTAGAATTTACACAAAGTCCTGGGGAAACCAAGTGCATAAGTGGGTTCCATATGGTTTTCAGGTTTGTTTTTTTTTTTTCACCTAGAGTCTTATCAACAAGATGTGAGCGGGTGTGTGTGTGTGTGTGTGTGTGTGTGTGTGTTTGAAGATTGCCCTTTTATCAGCTGGAAATTTCATACATATATAATGAGGGGTTTTTTGTTTGTTTTTGTTTTGTTTTTTACATTTCAAATGTTATCCCTCTTTCCAGTTTCTCCTTCAAAAGCTTCCTATCCGCTCCTCCCTCCTCCACCCACCCACTCACTCCTGCCTCAGCAGCTTAGCGGTTCCCTATCCTGGGTCATCAAGCCTCCACAGGACCAAGGGGCTCCCTTCTCAGTGATGCCAGATAAGGCAATCCTCTGCTACGTATCCAGATGGAGCCATGGGTTCCCCCCAACCCCCGTATACTCTTTGTTTGGTGTTTTAGTCCCTGGGAGCTTTGGTGGATCTGGTTGGTTGATATTGTTCTTCTTTCTATGAGGTTGCAAACCCCTTCCGCTCCTTCAGTCCTTGCCCTAACTTCTCCATCGGGGTCCCAGGGCTCAGTTCAATGTTTGTCTGTGTACATCCGCATCTGTCTATAAAATGAAGTTTTGATTGAATCCACTCACCAATGCCCCCCTCCAATTCTTTCCCTATCCCTACCATCATTTTGGCCTCATCCCCAAGTTCATATGTTCTTTGTTGTAATTGTTTCTTAAGACATCTTAATTCACTCTATGTACATGTTTGTACATGTCATGTGGGGCACGGGTATGTACATGAGGAGCATGGGTAGCTTCTCAAGAACCATGTCCCTAAAGAAAACTGATTCTCTCCTGCCTCCCCAGAAGCCATCAGTTGCCAATAGCTCTTCAGCAAAGGGTAAGATATCATGAGCTTGCCCCCACCCCAAAAATGCTGACATTTTGGCTTGATCTCGTATATGCTTTATGCATGAAGTCACAGCCACTGTGAGCACTGTCGTTTCTGGCAAATACTGTCTTACTGCAGATGTCCACTAATTTAGCCTTTACACTGTTTTTGCCCTCTAGTCCACAAGGACCCTGGGCCTTGCAGAGAGAAGGTGTAGTATAGATGTCCCGTTTAGATCTGATCAGTCCACGGTCTCTTATTTTCTGCATAATGACCAGTGTGAATCTCTGGCTTAACTGCTATCTATTCTGCAAAGAACCCTCCTTGAGGAGGGTTGATATTTACTAGTCTATGGGCATAAGGATAAGAATGTAGGAGGCAGCTTATTACCATGTCCATGTAGCCAAATAATAGTTTTAGGTTCTCACTTGGGGACTATAACCTAGCCATCATGAGTTCTTGGCTCAGATATGAGACATCTTGTGAAATAGGCTTTACATTTAATCCAAAAGTATTTGGTTACTCCTATAACATTTATGCCACTATTGTACAAATGGGCATATCTTATCAGGTGGTCATGATTGTAGCTTACAGGACTCACAGCTGGGTAAGACTGTTGTTTTTCTCCCATTGCACCTTACACCACTATGAAAGCTAGAGCTGAAACTTTTTGGGTCAATACCAACATGATTTCCTACTGTCCTACGACTCAAGTATATGATATCTTCAGCAATAATGTCTTAACATTAAGTTTGCACGGATGATCAAAAGCAGTAGCAATGCCCTATAATGTTTGCAGAAGTCTATGGAACCCCAATGACCAATAGTTTGAGAAAAGGTAACCCCTACCTAACACTGGGCTTTTTATTAGGTAACCTATGGTGTCTGGGGAAGGCACTGTCCCCAACTATAGTGCATTGTCATTTAATTGTCTGTTAAATGTGTTCATGTATATATTTCAGGAAGCTTCTAGAGTAAAAGGTTTCCACATGGCATTTTCAAAATCTTTCATGTTATCCCTCTCCAGACCCAACTCTCCTAGCACCATTCCATTTATCACTCTGTTCAATTATTCCTATTTGTCCATTCATAGTACATGTATTCTGTCCCCTCTATTGAGATACCCTCCCATGCTCCCTTCCTAGTTTCCTGTTATTTAAGGATATTCTAATACAAACATACATATCTAAAGATTCAGAGATAGTACCCACACAGGAAATAGAACATGCAGCATTCATCCTTTTAGGTCTGGGATACCTAGCTCTGAATGATTATTTCCAGTTCCATCTACTTACCTAAAAATTCTGTAATTTCATTTCAATTTCATTACATAATTCTGTAATTATGTAATGTACATAATTTACATTTTTCTTGTACTCCATTGTGCAAATATACCACATTTTTATTATCTGCTAGTCTGTTGATAGATATCTAGTCTATTTCCATTTTCTGTCTATTGTGAAGAGATCAGCAGTGAACATGAACAAGCAAGTGTCTCTGTAGAGAACAGAGTTCTTTGGGGAGATGCCCTAGAGTGGAATAGCTGGCTCATATGGCAGATCTATGTCTAGCTTTTGAAGATGCTCCACACTGATTTCCAGAGTAGCTGTATCAGTTTGGAGTCCCACAAGGAATGAGCAAGTGTTCATCTTTCCCTACACTCATGCCAACATTTTCTTTCTCTCTTTTATTCTTGGCCATTCTGTCTAGAGTAAGATGAAATATCAAAGTAGTTTTAATTTGTATGTCCCCGATGGCTAGGGATGTTTCCAAAAGATATTTCTCAGCTATTTGTATTTCTTCCTTTGAGAACTTTCTGTTCTGTTCCATGCTTCAATTTTTAATTGGATTGCTTTCTTGGTATTTAGGGTTTTTTTTTAAGTTCTTTGTATATTCCAGACACCAACCCTCTGTCACATGTATAGCTGGCAAAGATATTTTCCTATTCTGTAGGCTGCCACATCCCTCAAATGATGGTATCCTTTTCTGTATAGATACCATTTGGTTTCATGGAATCCTCATTGTTATTTGTTCCTCTTAGTGTCTGCTCTACCAGGGTGCTGTTAGGTAAGTCCTTTCTTATTCCAGAATTGAACCATATTCTATACTTTCTTCTGTATCATGTTCAGAGTATCTGCCTTGTTTGTTTTTGTTTTTTTGGAGGCAAGATCTCCCTCTGAACCTGAAGCACTTAGGTCTAGCTAGACTGATTGCTCATAAACTCCCAAGATCTGCCCCAAGTCCCCAAAGTTGGGGTTACTGACTGACATGACCATGACAGGTTGCTTTGTGTGTGCTGGTGACTCAAACAGGACCTCTGGCTTCACAGTAGCCAGAGCTACCCACTGAGGTATCTTCCCAGAGCTCAACACTAAGAGTTTCTATTCTCTCCCATTTGGTAGTTAATAATTTTGTGTGAGAAAAAAAATACACTGCTGATACACATCTTTTCATACACACATACACACCCCACCTACATTTCTGCCACTTGATGTAAAGTCATTGTTAAAACCATTGCTTACATATCATTGATATCAACTAATCATCCTGCACTGAGGCTCTTCGGTATGAATCTCCCACCTCTCTGTCTCCAGAAGAATTGTCACCTTGAAGATGTGCCTAGAGCCACAATCATCACTAGTATAATGCATCCACATGCCTTCCTCATCCTCCTCAAGAATGTAGTGTGCAAAACAGAGTATCTAAAATTAACAGCAGGAATCAAAGAAAAAATACTTTACATTGATATTTATTTACATCTATAGGAATGAACTTATGCTTCACCAAGGCTACTAAAGATATGAAAAACACTGCTTTCTTCACTTGCTCTAGAACTGAGTATATAAAATAGCCTCAGGAGAGCTGGGCAGCAACACCTTCACAAATCTATCACCTCCATGCATTATACAGAGCCTTATGTGCTGCAGGGTGTTGCCAATGAGGCAAATGTTTAAAATAAGACATACTCAAATAATAGCAGAGGCTTTGTAGAAAGACATAGGCTGACCAAGAAAGTCACATAATAACCCGCTCGCTGACAGCTTATAGACAGGATCCCCAAACTCAAGACAGAGTAATATCTATTTTTCCTGAGAGTTGACATATCCTGACATTTCCTACGAATGCCATATTTTTAAAACAGTAATATTCTTAATCAGTTCCTTCAGGCAAGGGTAACATTTCTAACAAAGATGGAGAAAACAATTGTTCTTCAGGATGCTACAAAACAGCATTTTAAAAATAAAAATGTTTCCCTCATTGTGTCGTTTTGTTGTTGGAAACAACCTAAATATAAAAATCTTTTGATATCTAATAATGAAAGTCTTAGGATGGTATCTTTAAAACTTAAAAAAAAATCCTCTAATTGAGTACCTTCATTGGATTTAGAGTCCACTTCCTTAAAATTTTTCTTAAACAGCAATTTCTGATAAGTTTCAAGAACTGGTATGAGGATTAATACATACATATTCACTTGTTGGATTTTAATATTTGAATTGTTGGTTGATGAATTTCCACCATGAGGGTGGGACCAAAAAATAAATGTTACGATTTACCAATGGTGCCTTCTTCCATCTAGACATATTTGTTCTGTGAGATTGCTCTTTCAGCTAAAGCATTCATCAAAAATGGCATGGCCATGTATTGAGCTTTAAATCAGACCTCGGACCTGCTATATAACTCAAGGTATTTAAACCAAGATTTTTTTTTTAATTGATGAGGCATTTTTAACCAAATTGTTCTTCTTAGGTCAAAGATTATTGTGCCATTGATAAAAATAATTCTCATTTTTCCTTTTGTTTTACAAAGCACTTTTTTTCTTTTACGGCAGACCATTACTGAGCACACAATTGAGATTATAATTATTAAACATGAGGAGTGTTCAAAATGTTTTCATTAAGAGTACATGATTGGAGTGGGATTCAGAGATCACCACTTTAGGAGAGTGAGTCTCCAATCCCTGTGGTCCCTTACTCACCCACTCCATCTGCTCCTCCATTGTCAGACTCCTCCACAGCCTTCTGAACTGGCTGACACTCTCCACCTCTGTCTTTCCACTCTACCCTCAGACATTCCGTCACAAAGAACAACAGAATTCCATCTGTCGAAAACATCGCGTCATATATGTTCCACAGGTCCCTTTCCTGTTATCCTTGTGAATTCTGCTCAACAAATACGTTCTGACCCTTGACTCACTTTATAAGGAGAAAGAAGTACAAATGCCCTGTGCCAACTCTAGATTAAGGTTTAAGAAGGCCTAGTAGCTTCTGCTCCTGTACTTATCAGGATGCTAAAGTGCCAGGTAAAATGCTCTGGAGAATATATATATATATATTTTAGATAATTTGGGGAGTGAGAGGCCCCCAAGAGGAAGAAAGCAAAAGCTGAATCTTCTCCACAGAGCCACCAGACAGCAAATGACTCCTTTCCCAGCCCAATCACAGTCCCATATAATTTCATTCGTATCTGAGTAGTATAGATCCAAACCGAACCAGCTGGACCCAGTCAGCCTACAGTATTTTGAGAAATAATACTTGTTTATCATGGTATCTTAAACTGCAATAGGTAAGACTCCTCACGTGTATACTCAACCTTGTAGGAACCTATCTTGAGTATAAAGTAACTTTCCACTGAAGGGCATTTTACCCCATACTCCATCAGGTGACATGTGCTTAGTCCCGCACAACCCACAGGACCGATGGAGAGAACAGCTGTTCCCCTTGCTCCCCCATCGTCTTCTTGCACAGACCTCTGATCTCTTGAAGTTCATGCCATCTGGCCACCAGGGCTTCTAAACCTTGTTGGTGCCATCTGCTAATTTCTTGGCCGTTCTTCTTTACTCACAGATAACCTAACTCCGGTCACACAGTCTGCTCCTAAATTCTTCATCATGCTCTGTGGTTTCAGTGACCACAAGGATGACAGCCATGTATAAGCTTTCCCTCAGTCTCCTCATTGTGTAACCATCCCTCCACTCATCCCTCCTATCACCTCTCCCACTGTCATCATGCTTTGGGATTTATAAGCCAAGCCACTTCTAGAAGCAGACTGTCCTTTCAAATCATAAATCTGCTTCTAGAAGACTATTTGGCTATAGCTTTTCAACCAGCAGAATCAATGCTATTCTGATTTCCATCCGCTGACTCCCAAGTTGCATCTTTCTCATTGGCTACTTATTGGCACACACTAACACCCTAACCTCTATGTTATTTAAGTTTGTGTTACCTCTGAATTTGTCACTCATCCATGTTTAGTAGGTCTCAATTACTCTAGTTCTCTCCCACTTCCCCAAACAGCCAAGTTTCCTGATGTATCCACGAATACAGCTCAATCCACCTGAAACAGTCCTCCACAGGTTCCTCTCATAACTGACTCTTGTGGCCTTTCCCCTCTCAGCGTGTCCGTGCTTCCTAGGTACTGTTTTGGTCTCACTGTCTGCATCCCTTACAGTACTGATATTTTGAATGTGATGCCCATTTGCTTGTTGTTCATTGGTTAAATGGCCGAAATGAAGAAGAAGAAAAAAAACCTGGTTCACTAGTGTGTATCCATAAAGCTTAAATCACAAGTCATGATGAATCATTACATGCAACTAGCTTGCTGGCTTGATGATTACAAAGTATTTGCTTCAATTGATTTCAAGTGAAACTTTCTCATTCTCGTAATTGTTTTGTTCTCTCTGAAAAGCTCTGGTTGCCCTGAAACTTGGAATGTAGAACAGCCTAGTCTTGAACTCACAAAAGTCCTCCTGCATCTGCTTCCTGAATGACAATACAGTGCTTTTAAAATCATAAAAGACTTTAAAATATGCAAGTGCTCTGGAAAGATGTTCATTTTAAGAATCCTTACTTGTGCCAGGCGGTGGTGGCACACGCCTTTAATCCCAGCACTTGGAGGCAGGCGGATTTCAGGCCAGCTTGGTCTACAGAGTGAGTTCCAGGACAGCCAGGGCTATACAGAGAAACCCTGTCTGAAAGAAAAAAAAAAAAAAGAATCCTTACTCACTAAAATTCAGTGAAATGTAAAGGCTTTTGTTTGTCTAACTTCAGCGTGTGATGATTTTTTTATTTCCAAGTTTCTTTATCGTAAACTTACTTTAAAAAGAATACTTAATTGAGCTGGGATGTAACTCTGTGGTCAAGCACTTGCCTGGCATGCACAAAGCCCTAACTTGGATCTGCACCACCTTAGCAACAAGAATTGTACCAGTTCGATGATGTTTATTGATAGTATATGCACATAAAATTCTTTCCAGTAGTGGGGATAGAGAAAGCACTTTGCTACTGAGCTGAATTCCCAACCCTACCTAGACTTTTATAATGGAACTTTCATAAAAGAAAAAAAAAGAACATCATAAATAAATTTATGATGGATTTGAAAAGATAAAAATGTGTATCAATGAAATGGCTAAAGGTCACATATAAAATGAGACATATTTTCTATCAGGTCAGAGAACTTTATTCTTATCAAGTAAATTTACAAGTATGTTGCTTAGGTATCTCTATACATATAGGCTCTTAAATTTCAAAAAATGTAATGAAACAAAAATAAATTTAACATTAGCTGCTGAGATAGGTGGAATCCTCTCCCCTCTCGGCTTATGTTCAAATTAGGCTGGCCCTGCTCTAAGTTACTCAATATTGTGAAAAACACAATGGGTTTTCAGGCTGTGCCTTGCCCTGAGAGAATTCACTTTACAAGCAGCATTTGAGTCCATTTTGGGATCTAAGTTCCTATTACTAATTAAAAATGGAATTAAATAACTTATATTACCAACAGCCAGCAATCAAGGGAAATCAGAACTACTTGACAAATTGCAGCTAATTGAAACTGATGTAACTTGCAAATTTATTGCTATTCCATAAATTCTGTTATTTTGGAAAGAAACAAAGATGTCTGTCTATATTTTGGACATAGCATCACAACATGCTTACAACAGTCCACTAGATGCCCATACCCTAATGCTTGGAACCTGTGACTATGACAACCTTGTAAAAGGAATTCTTGCAGATGTGTTTAAATTAGGGATCATAAGATGGGAAGGTCACCCTGGGTTGTCAGAGTAGATCCAACATGACCCACCACAGAGGCTTTACAAGGGAAAGAGGGAAAGAGGCTGAAGAGTGAGGGGGTTATGGAGACAGAAGACGACTTGATTGAACTGGCTGGAAATTAGACACAATGAATGCCTGTAGCCTCTAGAAGCTGCAAGATACAAGGCCACAGATTCTTTCCCTAAACATCCCAAAAGAATAAAGAGAGCACTGTCTGATTTTCAAGATTACCCCAGGGAAATTCATTTTGGACATCTTACTTCCATATATGTAAGATAATAAATCTGTGTCATTTGAAGCCATTAAATGTGGGGTCATTTGTTACAGCAGTCATAGAAAGCTACTACAGAGGCATTAAGCAAATTTTATATAGTCCTTAGTACTTCAAATGTGTGTAGCCCTCCAGGGTCATCATTATGGGAGTCAATTATCAGTGAACTGTAAGTAAATAGACATGCTGGTTAATGAGGCTTTTTGGTTCAGAAGGTTGAATGAGTCAGTGTTTATTACAGAACATTCGTAGGTACTATAAATTACTTGATAAGGCCTGGATAAGATTAAATTAGAATATAGCTGTAAAATGCCAAATTTATACAATTAGTTTCACACATAAATAACCGTAAGAGCAACAAAAACTCATTTAAACTACTTCTCAGTTATGCTTTAGGCCAATCCAGGTTAGAAAGAATGGGGAGTTTTGAGATTTGAAGAAGTGTTTTTAGTGAGTCTGGCTGCACGCGTGTGGGGGTGGGGCAGAGAGAGGAGATAAGTTCAAGTGGTAGAGCAGATCAAGATCCATGAAACTGATATTTCTTATATTTAAACGACAGTTTATGGTTTTTTCCTCTTTGCCATAAATCACTTTTCTCTCTTCCTTTTTCCCATCTCTTCTCTTCCTTTCCTGTTCCCCTCCCCCTTCTCCACCTGACAAGCCCTCCCTATCACATTATGTCAAATGACTATCACATTATTTCAAATGACTATCACTTAAGGCTGGTGAGATGGTTCAAAGGGTAAAGACACTTGCTGCCAAGACTCATGCTTGAGTTCTGCCCCAGAAACCTACATGGTAAGAGACTCCAACTCCAAAGAGTTGTCTTCAGACTTCTAGACATACACCATAGCATGCACGTGCACAGGTACACATACACACAGACATGGACATAGGCCAACAAATATAAATGCATTAATGAAAAATATTTTATTTATAAAGACTTTTTAAACCTCTAATCAATCACCAAATCATTCTTAATACTTTCAAAGACTGCCCAATATTCTTTAATATCACTGCTTTTTAGTTCTGCACACATCTGAACTTTAAAATATGTGTGTAATTATATATTACATAAATTATATACTATTAACATATAATTATATTATTAATTATAAATATATTATTAATTATATATATTATATATAAAATATGTCTATGCATTATATATGATATTTGACTATCATATATATATATACATATATATATATATATATAATTTTTCATAAAGCCTTACATTGTAGCATGTAGTTCTACTGTGTGTAAGCTCATGCTGTTCTGAATCACGTGATGATATAGGCAGTGGCTGCTTAATTTCTAAACTAGCTGACAATGGCGTTTTCTTTCTTCCTTTTTATTTTTAATTTTTTAAACATTTCTTAGTAAGTGGCAGGCTACATGTTTCAACTTGAGAAGTCTTGAGACTTTTTTTTTAATTTTTTTTAATTCTTTGAGAACTAAATACGATGTATTGTGATCAATATGTTTTAAGTATTCATTCCTCAACACCCAACTCCTCCCAAATCATTCTACCTCTGTACTAATTTTGTGTTCTTTTGTTGTTGTTAAGTCAAGCCCAGTACTCTTGAGTATGGACCTACACTAAAGTCCATACAACAAAGGTTTCATTAAAGAAAATTGACTCTGCCTTTCCCAGCAGGTCTCATTGACCAATAGCTCTTAGGGTACTAGTGGGCTCCATGCCCATCCCCCTGCCTCTGCTGGGACTTGTCTGCTTTGAGGCTGTGCTCCTGGTCACAGACACTGTGAGTTTATGTGAGCATCTATCCTGCTGTGTTCAGAAAACACTGTTCCTTGAAGTCATTCACCACCTCTGGCTTTGATATTGATAATCTTTCTATCCCTTCTCCCTCAAAGGCTCTTCAGTCTTGAGGGGAGGACTCTCACCTAGTCATTTTAAGTTTCCCAACAACCTCCCAGCTTCCTGTTTGGATTTTCTTCCTAGCCATTTTCTTCTGGAAACAACTTAACTATAAATTTAACAACACTTTCAAACCTAAAAACTCTCTGGGATGCCAGGGATGGTGGTGCTCACCTTTATTTGAGAGTTCAAGAGGCAGAGGCAGGTGAATCTCTGTGAGTTCAAGGTCAGCCTGATCTATAGAGTTCCTTCCTTCCAGAACAGCCTGGGCTACACAGGGAAACCTTGTCTCAAAAAAACAAATGGAAAACCCAACCAAACAGCAACCACAGCAAAAACCTCTCTGAAGATGGCTCTCTGCTGCATTCAGGTTAATGTCCTCTACCTTAGCCACCAAGGCTGCACAAGATTGGCATCCTCTTGTCTACACCTGTCTCATGGACTCTCCTACTTCTTTGCTTCCTTCACCGAAGCTATGGGAACTTCCTGCAGGTCCTGTGTCTAGGTCTGTGCTCTAGAGCCGTCTGCCTAGTTAACAGTAACTCCTTCCGGGTTTTCCCTGGTAGAGTTAAATATTCCATATATTAAGAGTTCTTCCATATTACCCTATTGTAGCACTCATAGCTCTGTATTTGTAACTATTTGTCTCTATTTTCCTGTACATTCTAAGACCAAGGTTTTGTTGTGCTCATTCTGTGTACTAACTCCTAAATAGAACACACATTCTCAGTAAAACTTAAATGATACCACTTGTCTATTTCCTCAATAGTTTTAACCACACTATTGCATTTCTCTGAAACTTAAAGTGGTTCCTTATTTTCAATTTTATCAAATTAATATTCTTCTGTCCGGTTTTCTTCAGTCCTTCGAAGTTTGTCTCTCAAACTGAATTTCAAATCTGATTTTTCACAAGCTACTCTTTTAATGTCTCATCAGTATGATATGTGTTGTGGATCATGATGGACCCATCATTGAACCCTTCTGATGGAATGAAATTATTTTTCCCCACCATCATTTCCCAAAGAAAAAAATTCTACCCTTCCTTTAAATACCTTCTTATGAAGTCATCTTTGGCTTCTTTTCTTTCTGCTTTGCATTCACAGACTTAGGAGATTTTTGAACAGGAAGAGACTTTTAAAATAGACTGGTCTTACCCTCACTTTGCATAATACATACCTACAGTTATTTGCGCCTGTGATTCTTGCATTGTTATCTTGATGGGTTCTAGGATCACCATGGAAACAAACCTCTGGACCTGCTAGGAGAGTTTCTAGATTAACTGAGGTAGGAAGATCCACCCTAATTATGAGTAGCACTGTTTCATGGCCTGGGGCCCTGGACTGAAGAAAAGAAGAAAAGTCCTCCAGTATCAGCATCTATCACTGTGCTTCCTAACTGCAGAAGCAAATCCTGAGCTGCCTCAGCTCCTGCCGACAAGACTTCAATGCCACGACAGACTATCTTCTTAAACTACAAGCCAAAACAAAAAACTCTTATCGCCCCTAAGATGCTGTTGTCAGGTAGTTGATCGCATCGATGAGAAAAGGAACAGACACATTAACACTGAGCTTAGAAGAGATGCTTGTTATCCAGGTGAACTTCTTAAGTCTTATGTCAGGTCTCAAAATGTAGGTCCATAATTTTTTTTTAAATCTCTACATATCAGTTTGAGTTAATACGAAGAAAGAAAATTTAGATTCCACAGGACTTAGGAAATTGTTAATGCTCAATTAAACAGTCTAAGGAACAATGAACATTAAAATAAAACATTCCAGTAGTTCAATCTGGATGAGCCTAATTTCACTAGTGAGGACTTTTAAAAAGAAAGGGTTTAGGTAGAAAACTTCCCCCGTGAAATCATTCATTTTATTGTGGTAAAGTTCAGTTGATTCCTCCAGTGAGACCCCTTCAAACAAGCATCGTGGCAACTGGCTCCCTATGACTGCTGTAAAGACATCCTCTCTTCTCTTTTCTTCTCTTTGCAGGCCCCTCCCAGCATGCTGCCTTTAAGGGGTTTTATCATCTAATAGGCATTACTTAGTGAAGCTTTGTCTTTCTCACAGATATTTTCTTTGGTGCTTTTCCTCTCAAATAAAAACCATTTCTCAGGTCATGTCAATTTCCAAAAGAACTTGTTTATCCAAATGAACAGGATATGGATGACCAGATTTCATGGAGGAATCTGTAAACCTCTAAGTTGTGCATTACAGACCTCCTCTCCACTTTCTAATCTTGCCACTGTCTATCTTGCAGTAGGGGGAATCGAACTGACTTCTGGGAGGGCCTCTTAATTTAAGGAACATCTTCCTGGTTGTTGTTTGTGATCATGGTCAGTTGTAAGCAACTGTTCTAGTCTTTCACCTTGTTTGAAAGCAGGGACATCTAGGGATACAAAGAGTGAACACAGTACGACACTCAAGCCAGTAGAGAGCTCATTGCCTGAAATAGAATACCACAAAGTGGTTGTCATATTTATTGAATAACTGGAGAAGTTTAAGCCTGGTTTTTCCTTTCAGCCCCATGCTCCCAGAAATAAGACTCAGACTCAGAACATATTTACAAATGCCTTGGCCATATAGCTAGGCTTGTCCCTTATTAGATCACAACTTAAATTATTCTATTTATTTTAATCTACATTCTGCCATGCTGCTGTGCTCAGGTACCATGTGTCAGTCTTGTTCCATCTTCCTGGGTGAATCTCCCAAGCCTGGTTCTATCCCAGAATTCTTTCTTCCTCCCGGATGTCCCACCTTCTATTCTACCTTTTTTCTATTGGCCATAGGTTTTTAAATTGACAGGTGATGCATCCATACACTACACAAGACATTCCCTCTACAAACAACTGTTCTCACTGTGAGGTACCAAGTTTATTTCTTTATTTTTAAAACGTCTTTTATTCTTAGAAGGAAAATCTCAACACCATTCGTCCTCTTTAATGTATATGGGTGTTTTGCCGCAGAGTATTTCTGTGTACCACGTGAATGCATGGCGCCCACAGAGGCCAGAAGAAGGCAGGAGATCCCCTGGAGCAGGAGTTACAGATGGCAATGAGCAACCATGAGGATGCTGAGAATGGGAACCAGGTCCTCTGCAAGAGCAGGCAGTGCTCTTAACACTGTTCTTAATCTCTTTTAGGATAAAATCATTGGGGGTGGGGGGGGGGAGACAGAAAGACTTTTATTTATACAGTAACTTCCACTAAACATTTGCTCTGTTAGCTCCGGTCTCAGCACTGGCGATCCGATGGCAAAACAGGAAAGGCAAAAATTACTGTCTTTCAGGACTTATCTTAAATGTGATCGCTCAAGAGCAAAACACAACCCATTCTAGTGATAATATTAAAGAGAAATTAAGTATAGAGGTGAGGATAGAAAGTGGGTGTAGATGAAACAGTATGGAAGGGCTCATACAGATAACTTTCAAAACAGAGATTCTCAGCCTTCCTAACTCTGCCCACCCTTTAATCCAGCTCATGCTGTGGTGATCATAAATTTATTTTGTTGCTCCTTCATAATTTTATTACTGATATGAATCATAAATTAAAACTCTGTGTTTTCTGATAGTCTTAGGTGACCCCTGTGAAAGGATCATTTGACGCAACCCCCCAAGAGGTCATGACCCATAGGTTGAGAACCGCTGTTTTATCCAAAAATATTTTTTAAATCATTATATTCCTATAAAAGGAGAAGAAAGAATTGTATATGTTGGTATACTCCCTAATACCATCATTGGAGAGGCCACTGAAGAACTGATATGTTTGTGAGGTCACTTGGGCTACACAGGGAGTAGGCTAGCCTGGACTATTTAGCAAGAACATACCTCAAAAACAAAAACACAGCCAAGAGCCATTACATCATTCCTTCAATGAGGCACTTCTAGGTGAAGTTCTGTAGAGTCTCACTGTAGTTACCTGCCAGGGTATTGGAGTTCAACGTAAGTGCTTTGGCTGCCCTGCCCTGTGCCTTTAACTGGTTAGAAAGTTGAAGGGATGGCTTGTGGATACAAGAAGAGCACAAATCATGCTTAAACTAATGCCAGGTGGGAGGACCCAAAAACCTAGCTGCTTTTCCAATTTCAACTCATACATGCAAATGAAAGCTAGAAGATGCCCTGAAATTATTGTGATATATAATTAGCAACGGAAGTAACAGGAAGCCTAAAGCAACTTGAAATCAAGAATGTAGAAGACACTTGTGAAAACTAAGCAAAGAGAGATCAAACATGGGAAGTAACAGAAAGGCCTAGGGTGGTCTTTTGCAAACATTTGGGGAAAAAAAAGAATCGGGACATGGCACATGAAGACTTGGGGTCTTACTGACTGAACTGTGCCCAGTCATCATGCTGAAATCCCTTAGACATTGGAATGTGACCTTGTTTAGAAATGAGGTCATTGGAGACACTAGACTCAAGATTGGGAGTGGCCTTCCCGATGTTCAAGACCAGTGTCCTTATAAATAAGGGAAAACTGGACACATAAACACACAAGGAAAATATGGGAAAGCTGGAGTCATATTGCCACGAGCCAAAGAAATTACTGGAAGTTAAGAGGTGCCCTTAGAAGATGCATGGTCCTGCCCTAGTTTGTCTTCTGCCCTCCTGAACTTCAGTTAATTTTCTTGTTCGAACCCTGTTTGTGGGGATTACCACAACAGCCCTAAGAGACTTCTGCAAGATGACTTATAGGCAAATAGGAAGAGTATTTTTCTTCCAAGAACGAGGTGCTTAAAGTCTGTATCAGTCTAGGCTTGAGCGACTGTAAATAGATCACACCTGTGTTTAATTATGTTGCATTTTTATTTCAGAAAATCACATAAAATCCCAGTACCTAACATATCGAGAGGCTCTTGTGATCTGTGCCTGCAATATTAGAGACTGGGTCTGTGAGAGTCACAGATGAAGAAACAGCCCCATCTGACAGTAAGAGCTGCAAGAGGAGAGAGTCCTGGGCTTCAGCTGTCTTCTTCCTACAGATCGCCATACCCCTGGGATAAAGTCCAGGTCCTAATCAACCTCACAGGGGTCAGGACATGTGTAGGTCTCCTACTGCTTCCTCTTGGTGCAGAGAGCCCAGTCGGGAACCCCGAGCCCCGCGAGCATGTGGGAGTATCTCGGTCACGGTCCCCGAGCGGCTCATCCTCCTCCACCGGGAGACCCTGGGACGTAGGTGGACTTTCAATATTTACGATCTGGGCACCGCTCTCTTCCCGGGCACAGCGGGAGTGCGGCGGACACAACCTGGAGGGTCCGGCCCGACGGCTGCCGGGCGATAGGGCTTTAGGCACGCGCTCGCCGAGGGTGACCTTGCGGCCGCAATCCGCTGGACCTGCTTTCCCGCCAGCCCCACAGGACATCCTGATGCACCCAGGGGACACGCCCGCGGACATCTACGGCCTCCGGCTCCGCCGCCCCGCACGTGCTCGCCTGGGGCGTGCGCTGCCAAGCACACTCAGGGCTGAGACTTCCTCCTTGGGGGTTGGGGGGATGGGAGTGGGGATCTGTCCCTGCAGCCTGGCGACTTCAACTCCTCGGGCGACAGCCACCAAGCTGCACCGCTAGGGTCCGCAGACGCCCGGCCCCCGGCGGGCTCAGCTTCGCCGGCCGTGGGCAGGAGGCAGAGCTGGCCGCACTGAGCATGCTCGGCGGGGAGGGCGGGGCGCTCGGCCGCGCGTCGGGAGGGCGCTCCTCAGGACGGCTCGGCGCCTCCGTGTCCGCCCGCCCGCCCGCCCGCACGTTCGCTCGCTCGCTCGCAGCCGCGCCCGCCGCAGGCTGCGAGCGA
>NW_021621323.1:3164837-3214027 GCF_004785775.1 Grammomys surdaster
GCGGCCGCGCCGCCCGCAGCCGCAGCCGCTGCTCCTCCCCGGCGGCCGCCCCCCGCGGGTCCCTCCCTGGCTGCGGGAGACGCGGAGGTAGAGGGAGGACGCCGCCAAGCCGCGCCGCCCGCACCCGAACCCTTCGCCTCGCCCTGCCGCTCCTCACTCTGTGGGAGGAACATGGGTGAGTCCTGCCCGCCGTCATCGCCTGACATTTTTTTCCCCCTCAGCGTGCTGCAGGGTGGCAATGCATCTCTCCTGCAAAGTTGCCGGGGTCCCCGGGTCGGCGTGGTGCCGGGCGGCGGCCCTCCCCGGGGACCGCGGGCGCACGCGGGGCAGCCGGGCCGGCGGGGTCGCGCACGGGGTGGGGTCGGCGGCGGGTTCCGCGCTCGCCTCCCCTCCTCCACGCTTCCTGCCGGCGCCGGGCCGTGTGGGGCGTCCCCGGGGCTGGGAGGCCGCCGTGCTGCAGGCTCGGTCCCACCGCGAGCCCGACCACTTGGCGGAACTTCCTTCCCGTGAGCGCGATCGCTCCCTCCGCAGCCTGCCGACGGCCGGCGCCGGTGCGGGGAGAGCCGGCAAGTAGTTTGAGAGGGCGATTGCCAGCTGAGTGCCGGAGCGGACAGCCTCCAAGGTGGAGGTGACGACTCGCCCGCCGCCGTGGGCAGCCCGAGGCTGGCGGGAGCCGCTAGCTGTTGAATTAGTGTTGGGAGACAGTTCCGGTCCTCAAGCGGGTTTTCTTGATTTCTACTGTAGCTGGAAACTGTACCCTGCAACACATTGTTAAGGAATTTACATGCTGGCTGTTCTGCCCCAGCTGCGGCTGCCTAAATCTGCATAATCTGATTCTAGTTCCATTGTATTTATAGTTAATCCTAAAAGAATGGATATTTCAGTGCACATGTTTTATAAAACTGTTTATATTTGAACGTGAAATTGTCTTCAGATATTGCTTACTTGTGCATAATTGCAAAAGCACCGGGTACATTCTCTTCTGTAATTAAGAGCGAAAAGTTTCCTTTGATAGTAACAACTTAGATCATCTGCCTAGTACATGTTCCCCAGTTTGCTTCTATTCCGGTCTATCGTAATTTCCCCTTTTAAAAACTGGCTTCTTTGGCGTCCCTCCACTCGGACTTTGTCCACTCCTTCTGTGCAAGTTATTTATGAGTTGGTCCTTTCATCTGTCAGTACAGTGCTCAACGCTTAGAGTTTGGTCGTGGCAATACAGAACCCTCAAGGAAGTATCTGAATCTAGAAATGATGGGGTAGCGTTTCCCGGAAGACCAAATGCTCTGAGCTTTGAGTCAGATCTTTGTCATTTAGTAGGAAGAGGACCATTGCGGAGAAGGAGGTGGTTTTAATGAAACAAAACAGAACAAAACACCCTGAATTTTATTTTCACTTGTTTGTCTTCCAAGTGAGTACTACTGGGAATTGAAACATTTCTGTAAAAAACGGTATTCCATTTGTACATCCTTTCTCTAGGAATAGAATTTTTAACCAATACTAATCCAGATTACAGATTAAAATCTGCGGGTTCAAAGGATTTTAATTACAGTTATGGGTTTGGTGTAGAAACAAGTCTCAGTTTTTTTAAAGGTGAAATTTAATTAAAACTCATTTTAGCTAAAAGTTGAGTCAGTATTTTTTTCAGTGTGGGGGATATCCAAGGTCTGTTGTTGCAAATTAGGGAATAGAAAGACCCAAACCAGATTAAATTACTTAATAACCTTGCAAATCTTGAATGCTGTTGGGTGATTTAAAAAGAGAAAAAGAATCAAATTAAAAACCCATTTTATTTTGAAGGTTCTCAGAAATTCTGACAGTCCTTCCTGTTAGCACTTGGGGTACCCTGTTAGAAGGTTATATATATATATATATATATATATATCACATAATGTCTAATGGAGTTACTTGTATATTTATTTAGTTGTTTTGGACATTTAGCTTTATGTTCAAGAAGATGACGTGTCTTAAGTTTTATGTCTTCTGTAGGAGTTTTCACACAGTAGGTGTTTAGTAAAATTTGGTCAAATTATTCTTCACCACTGGCGTGTACTTCCTGCTCTTGAACTTGAAAACGTAGGCCCTGAACAAATACATGAATTGGTAGACAGAGGAGTATTGAAAATGTCTTACTGTAAGGCCTTTCATTTAAAAATGACTGTATTGTTACAGGGAATGGGTTTGAAGGCAAGCTTTGGTATATAGTTTCTTTCTATAATGCTATTTGCAGTGATTAAGATGTTTTTGTATGATTGGGAGGTAGATAAAATAATAAAACATTGAAACCTTGGAAGATAATTTTATATGTGAGTCGCTTAAGTTATGACAAGATATACTAATTAATGGTGTGGGGGGGATTTTTTAAAACTTTCAAAGAAATAAATAAGGTGCATTTTATGTACTTTAGGTAGTCTGTTTTGTTTTTGTCTTCTTGGGTATAGAACCCCAGAGCCTTGTGCATGTTTGAGTCCCAGCTGGAACCCTTCAAGGGTATTTTTATGGCAATGGCTTTTCTCCATAAGAAAATGAAGGGATAATCTCTATGTAACCTCACAGATCCCAGCTATTACTTTACATGTATATGTAATCCAATATTGATCAAAAGTCCATCCTATGGAGGATACAGTGGAGAGGCGAGAATGAATGAGACAGACACACTTCAGGTTTCCTATGATCTTCAGAACTGTATGAGCCACAAATAACTATACTAGAAATAAGTGTGTGAGTCACATGTATGAAGGCACGCATCTGCATTCTCACCACAATGGAGGAAAGGCTGAGGCAGGAGGATCAAGAGGACCAATGAGTTTGAAGCCAGGCTAGGCTGCCTGGCTGGATTAAAAAGAAAAGTTATCCTGTCTTAAACAGCAACATAAAATCTTTATTCAAAATGAAGAGATCTGCAAATGATACAAAGTATCTTTGCATATATAACAAAGATGTTGGGGATGCAGAGGTTTTAGAGAAATGTTATGTGACCCAAAGGTTAGTTAGGCTTCTAAAAGGTAGAAATTAGACTGTCCACTGGGAAGACGGGGATGGCATAAATTGAAAATAGATTGGTAAGATTAGAGATGTTTGTAGAAAAGTTTATAAAAGACCTCATTTAGCTAGAGAAAAATACAGAAACGTTGGGAGACAGAAGTGAAAAAGTGTTAGCAGTCACCAAATAGTGGTAGGTCTGAAATGCCCAGCTGAAGTTTGCACTTGTTGAGGGAGTCAACTGCCAAATGTATTCATGGAGCAGAGTGTTTCTGTTCTCTTACCTGATGACAGTGGTAATTTCACAGTAGTGCTTGACACTTCTTTGACATTCCCTTCTCTTATGTCTACATCGTAGGATAGTATAGTTTGTTTTTGTTGTTGTTTTTTTTAAACCTTTTTGTTATATCTGTTATTGGAGATTTTGGTCATCTAAACCAAAGTCTGTTTTGATTATAAATTTTATGATATTTGAAATTCAGCTTTGAAATATACCCAGTATCTCAGATGGCTTATATTTATTCTGTCTTATGTATGATGTTTTTCTTTAGTTTTCAAATGGCAGTTTCTCCTTAAGAAAGCGACTTAAGTATTTGAGTTAGTTTGTTAGCACTACTAGGGCTGAGATAGGGACTGTATTCAGACTGTAGAGGAATAGAATTTGTTCAGTGCATTTATTTATACAAGATTGTTCCTTGAGGAATTCCTGGAGTTCAGTCAGGGATGAGGATAGTGATAAGGAGATGGTTATCAAGTGGGCTCCAAGCTGTGACCAGCTGTATTTGTGAAGTTCTGAGTCCCTCTAGTGATCTTTTATCCCTCTTTTCTTTCCAGAATGACTTTAGATACCTAGATACAAGTTGTTTCGAAGGATCACACGACACTTAATTATAGTTCTAACTCACAGGATTATCAGGATTATAGATATTAACAGTTAGTGCAAAGCTCTAATGAAATTTTATGATTTTTGTCTTTGAAGTTTTTCACATACGTTTTGCCAGATCCAGTTACATGCAACTCACACACTTATTTCTAATATAGTTATTTGTGGCTCATATAGTTCTGAAGATTATAGGAAACCTGAAGTGTGTCTGTCTCACTCATTCTTGACAGACAGACAAACAGACACACACACCCCAAAAACAAACAAACAAAACAAAAAAACTTGCTACAACTTTGTATCTACCAGAATATTAGACAACACTATATGAAAAATTAATTGAAATTCATTTAAGTTCAAAGTTAAACTAAATATATAATTGAGATTTAATTTTAGTGTTTACCAGTTTTCTAATGTGATTACATTGTGTACTCACCATATGGAAATAATAATTTCATGGACACAAATAATAATAAAATATAATTAAAAAGAGATGTTTTGCATAATATAAATATCCATTTTAATGTGTCTTATCTAAGTGCCTATCATTTAATTTTTAATAATGGTTTTAATAACTGTCTCAGATTTTCTAAAAATGGATGAACACATCTCATGGGCCAGTAGTCTTGAGAACACCACTGAAGTAGTGATTGCGCACTGTGGATACCTGTTATCACGTTACACTCTATAGAATTTAAAATGTAATCATCTTAACAGTAACTTGACGCTCTCTGCTTACCAACTCAAAGAAATAGTTTATCCAAGATGATAAAACATTCTAAGAATCTTGATTTTTAAAGTAGTCGTTTTCAAATTTCACCTTGCATAAGAATCACCTGGAGAGCTTGTTAAAAAAAAAAAAAAAACACGACTGGGGCAGCTCACAGTTCTGATTGAGTAGGTTTGCACTGTTAAGGCAGTCTCAGGTGAGGGAGTATTGGGAATAACACCTCCGTACAGCAGAGGTTGGCAGGCTTTTTCTGTGAAGGGCCAGATGGTAAATATTTTAGACTTTTAGGCCAGGAGGCAAAGTCAAGACTATTAAACAGAAGAAAGAAATACAAGATGAAGGAAAACAAACAACTGCAATCCTTTGGTTGAATTCAAAACACAGTAACATTGATTGGACAGTTTATGTGGTACAAGTTGTTTCCAAGGATCACATGACACTTAATTATGGTCCTAATTCACCGGATTATCAGGATTATAGACATTTATCCGTTAATGCAGAGCTCTAATGAAATATTATGATTTTTATCTTTGAAGTTTTTCATATAGGTGTTGCCAGGTACATATAATTTCTTTCTTGTTTTGGATATGTTGAGGGTTAAACCCAGGGTTCTGTGCTCCTCTGTTCTTAATGAGCCTAGCTCTTGAACAGGAGGCATTTAGAGAAGTCTTCTGTGTTCTTGGTAGTTCCCAGTTTGCATTCAGATGAACTACTTTCAGTTGAAAACTCAGCTCTTAGTGTGATTGTGAAAGGCTGTAACTGTAGTTTTAGCTTGAAAAAAATCTATGTTGTAGTAAATATTATTTGGGGGTTTCTACTCTACCTTAGATAATTTAGTTCCCAAATCAAAGACATAAAACATAAGAAAAAAAATAAGACATAAAACAAAGACATAAAACATAAGACATAAAAAAATGTATAATAGGCCTTAAAAGCACTAGAGCTGGACAGATACCAGCCTTCTATGCTTCCCTGTCTCCTTTCCTGTCAGTAACCCTGAGGTATAACCTGCCATGTTCCATCTGGGCTGCTCCTACTCCAGCTAGCTGGCCTTTAGTGTCATGTTCTCACTATCTGTCTACTTCATGGCATCTTCTCTTTACTCTCTTCTTTGTCTCTGCCTCTGACCCCAAAACCCTGGAACTAAAGCCTCTCCTACCTTTCTTCTGCCCAGCTACAGCTGGTCATTTTTATTCACCAGTCGGGGATAACTTGGGAGGCAAGGTTACATAGCAGCACTTGGTGTACATCCCTGGGGCAACCAGACCTTGGGGGCCAGTATTTAGCCTTACAATACATAGCAATGGTTGAAACCTCAACAAATATACCTTTTAAGTTTTCTATATTCATGGAGATCTTGTTTAACAGATGACGACACAGCAATTGCACAAGATAGATCAGTTGATACTTCTGATTTGTCCAGATGACATTATTGTGGTATACATTTCTCGTATGAGTAGTTTTACATTGACTTTGAGACAAGATGCATTAGGAACATCAAATATGTAGGGAAATCTAGTTTTCAAAGACATGAGCTTGGGGGTTAGTTTTCTTTTTCTTTCTTTCTTTCTTTTTTTTTCCGAGCATTTCCTGTGTCCTTTTTTTTTTTTTTTTTTAATTTTTAAATCAGCTATAACCCTACAAATGCTAACCCATTGGGCTCCCATGTGGTAAGGCAAGTTGAGAGTTTTCAGTTTCTACTCTGATAGGGATAGACAGAACCAAATGTTTCGTGGTTAAATCTGTAAGTGCAAATCAAGTTCTCTTCTGGTGGCACAGTTAAAGGATACACTTAAGGATTAAATGCTTTTCTCCCTAAAAACCTGCTAATGAAGAACAGTAAGCTTCAAACATTGTGTGTTTGGCAAACATAATTTCTAAGCTGGTTAAATCAGCCTCTTTGTGTTCCTTGTGTATGTTTGATTCCACTTCAGGTTATACAAGATTATATTTTCTTAACCGAAAATACTCTTTCTAATCATTGTTCTATGTAAAAACCTTTGCAGAACTAAATTCTTAAGCAGTTTGGGATTGAATTCTTGAAAACCAAACAAATGAAAAACCAACAAGTGAAAACAGGTGACTCATGAGCCAGGGAAAATCTTGCTATTATTTTTTGTTGCCTGTCGGTAGACTGTACTGCAAGCCCCTGGCCCCCACACTCTGAGTTTTTAGTTCTCAATCTTGTCGAGCAAGCACCTTGCCAACTGAGCTATTTCCTGTTGCACTTTTCTTGGGAGACACAAAGGAATATCTAATCACTGCAGATGGACATCTAGGACAGACCATAGTATGATTTAACCAAGTCCAACCTGGTGAGACCTGTGAGTTTGTAGGGCTTTCAGACTGGGGGCTTACTTTCAGGTTGGGGAGCGTGCATGGCATCCCCCGCCCCCAAAGAGCTGCATCACTGCCAAGTCCAACCCTTGTAGGATGGGCCACAGCATGGAAGCTGCACCATGGAGCCCTACTTTCAGTTAAGCTTCTGATTCCTATACGTTCCTGGTATCTCCCAGGATCACTTGCAGTTGGGTGCTGGATGGTGAGTCTCAGGTGAGGGTCCCATGTTTCTGTCTTCATCCACTACCTAGGGAATCCAAATGGCTCTAGTACCATAGTTAGTACCTATGAGCTGGCTACCACTGTATTATTATTATGCTCTAGTTACCATAGCTACCAGGGGCAAGGCCCAAGATGGAATGCTGTTGTATCTAGCCCCAGACCCTAAAGGGCTATTTATTCTTAAATAAGCTTGAGATTTGGCTGTGTTACAGTCAAATATAATTAACTCACCGTGATTTTTCTTGCCTGCAAAAGAAGTGTGCCATTTAGAAACTTGCTTGTTTTGCATCTTTGCGTCTTTATTTTCTTGAAGGAATTCTGCTGTGACAAGATATTCCGTTACCTATTTCATCATTTTGAGAACTGCTGTCCTGTGAGTTGAGAATGTGATGAATGCCAAGTTTATACATATTTTTCTAGTATAGCTCCAGTGTTTTTAATGTATAATACAATGATTTGCCAACCACTCAATGACAAATAGTCTATGTAACACTTTAAATTTCTTAAAAGCAAGATACTTGAAGTTAATTGGTCCTTAACTTACAGTGCAATTATATTGATTTGGTGAAAGTAACTTTATTGTAAGTATTTCTACGTACATTAATACAGTAAGTTAGTTCCTCTAGTCTAACTTACCTACAGGATACCATAGTAATCCAGTGAACTATAAACTATCTCTTGTTAAGTTTTAGATCCATGGTCTTGAGAGTAAATATTGTACTAAGGTTCATGGGTACTGGGAACAGATCAAAATTCATTTATCCCCAGCACATATTTCTTTTGTAGTATCTTCATGTTAAAAAATATTAATTGAGGTCTGTCTAAAACTTGGTTTGACATGCTGGTCACAATGAAATGTTGACTTCTTAAGTAGTCCACAAGTGTGGCTCCACTGGGCCTGCATCCCTGCATGACAAAACTAATGAGTATTGAGTGGAAAATCTGTCATTGAGGCTGAGCACACGTGTGTGCCATGAAAGTCTAGTGTCATGGGTTCATTTAAGGAATTGAATTAATGTAAAACTATGAACTTTCCAACCTAACTTATATCCTGCCGAGTTGACTCTTTATTCAGAGTTTACTCACAAAGGCATCTGAAGTCATATTATATGGGATTTTTATTATTGTTTCTAAATTAAAATGGGGTATAGTTGAACTTACCACATTTTGAAAATTAAGAAGTTTTAAAATTAAGCTTTGAAAATTAAATCATACAACTAGTCAATAACATACGTACATGCAGTAGTTATAAGACACAGTTAAACTAAATTTTCAATTGACCAGAATGAAATAGAAACTAAGTGAAAGACCACTTTAAATTTCTTAAAAGCAAGATACTTGAAGTTAATTGGTCCTTAAGTAGATTTACTTTCAGTTTTTTTTCTAAACAATAGTATAGAGGTTGAAGAGAAGGCTCAATGGTTAAGAACACTTGCTGCACTTGGAGAAGACCCGGTCTAGTTCCCAGCACCCACGTGGTGGCTCACAGCAATCAGTAACTATAGTTATAGGGGATCCAATGATATTTTGTACTTCTGTGAGCACCAGGCATGCACATGGTACATATATGTTGATGTAGGCAAAACATACACATAAAATAAATCTTAAAATAAAAAATGACATCTTTAGTATAGCCTTTGACAAGCTCCTTGAATTCTTTATGTGCCTATTTTATCTAAAGCCTAAAAATACTACCACTATTGAATAGAAAAGCTATGACCCATTACAATACAGGACCTCCAAGCTCGAGTGCCTAGTGAGAACTGTGTTATGTCAGACCAAGTGCTGCTAGAGTCTTCCTTTATTTTTGGCTTTTGAGATTAATTTTATTTTCTAGAGAAAATAATGGGATCATCAGAGTGCTATTAGATATTTTATTATATATAATACAATCTAATAGGGCTATTAAATATTTTATTGTATCTTAGAAAGCATTCACTAACATGTAAGACAACATAAATTGTTATCTATACAGGAATTACAAAAACAATAATATGGTTATATTACTTTTATTTTTAAGTTACAGAAAGGGCTTATAAAATTATGTAAAATAATCTCAAGTAACTACTGAATTTTCTTTATTTGTCCTGAGTGGGTTTTTTTTTTTTTTAATAGAAGAAATCAAACAATTCATGGCCCTTTCACAAACTGTTTTTACAAGCTGTGAGATATGTATACTGTCTTAGATATTCTGAAACCAATAACTTTGTCAGGTTGAAAAGGCTATTTGCTGTAAGTCTTGAATAACATCCCTGAGTCAAGGTTCACTAAGTATTGGTACCCATTATGAGCAAAGAGAGAGTTGATGAATGTATGCCTCACAGGAATGGGAATACCAACCGACTTCCATAAAACTGAAAAATAGGTTTGGTTTAAAATATAATTAGGACAGATGTTGAATTTCATGTGAACTGATTAATTTCCTTTTACCTGCAAAGATTCATTTTTTGAAAGGTTACGGTGTTAAGCTGCAAGAGGGAATCACACCGGTCCATTAAGATGCGCTTCTGGCTTTTACACAGTTTGTACAGGCGCTGTCAACAAGTCAGAGACGAGACAAGATCAGCACAGTAGCTGTTAGGAGAAAGCTACAGAACAAGTGGAACAGACAAGTCCCGTCTCACTTCTGGCAAAGCTTAAACTCTTAGCTGTAGCTAATAACGTAAAGGAAGTGGATAATAGGGAGAGAGAAGATCCTAACTGAATCCTTGGAGGAAACACAGACGCAAGGATGGAGATGGTGAAAGATCGCAGTTCAGCACCCAGTGCTGTTTCTACTCATTGCCAAGATCTGGACTTCTTCCCTCGAATTTATTGCCTTTATGAATTAAATACCTGTTAAAAGCCAGAGTATCCCATCCCTTTTGATACCGTGGCAGAGACTGTCCCCTGACATAGTCCACTGTTTTTTGTTTTTAAATACACATTCAGGCATTAGACAGTTGCTACCTAGCACAACTGGTTAATTTGGTTGGAAATTTCCCTTCTTGAGGAGTGGCCATCACATAGAGCAGCATACAGAAAGCTCCCGTTTCCTGCACAGCTCTGATCCTCACACAATGAATTTATCTGCTCAAAGTGTTAACTAGCTGGACAGAGGAAAGGCCAGAACTTTGATTCATCCCCGGGTTGGTACATAGTCTAGGCAGATTATTCAACTTCTGAATTCAACTCAGTTGACAGTTACTCACAGAAGATTTTCAGGTGTTACATAAGATAATGCCCATGTGAATGTCCATTTCCACAACTGAAAATATAATCATGTTTGTAAAATATGGTCTTATATCCAGAAGTTAAACCAACAAAGAGTCATGTTTATTGTACTTACATAACCACGTAGTGAACACGGTTATTATAGCAGATTCTATTTTTCAAAGATGGCCATAATTTCTTGGTCTGCAAAGCTGTTTATAGCTTGCTATCCCCTCGGAGAGCAAGAAGCCACTTCTGTGAATCTGAATCCACCTATGATTTGTTGTTAACCAGTAGAATGTAGAATTCAGCAGAGGTGATACTGTGTGGCTTTCTTGTCCTGGTGATCAAGAAGTTGAAGCTGCTTACTTGTTTGAGCAGGGCTCTGTTGGAAAGCCTGAGAAGTCTGAGTACTGCAAGGCTGCCATGGCGGTAGGAAGTGAAGCCTTGTAGAGAAGCGCTAGTGTCAGGACCTAGGCAAACAGTTCTAGTGCTCAGGCTGTTCGTGGCCAGTCCTCATCAGACCCCTAGTGAATGAACCAGTGTGTGGTTGAGCCGATGCTCCAGTCTAGCTTTGGGGCACAGGTTCAGAGTCATCACCCATCTCTTAAGACTCAGCATAGAAGGTCTGAACTTTGTGGAGAAGATAAGCAATCCACAGTGTGCACACGTGTATTCCTAGTTCATAGGTCTAGAGGGATACAAGAGAAGTGCTAACACTAGTTGCTTCTGGGAATAAACAATGCCATGCAGTGCTCACCAAAATAAAAATAATTTTTGTATTGTGAAAATGGGGAGAGCTGTCTTTAGCACTGAGCGCAGTGTTCAGTGATTGCTGGGCAGCTAGTTCATATTGGAAGAAACAGAACTTTGGTAATATCTTCTTAGTTTATTGATAACCTTATATATAACATTCTTGTCCTTTCTTACACAGCTCCTCAGGTCTCCTCTCAAGAAGGCTATTTATAGAACTGTTATCTGTCCATGTCCCATTAGGAGATAAAAAACAAGTATTTGTTAGAGGATGGATGGATAGATAGACAGACAGACAGACATTATAGCAGGAAACATAGCTTATTGCTCAAAACTTTTATATATTTTGTCTAATTTTTAATGTATAGGGTGTTTGTCTGAGTGTATGTCTACACCACTTGGGTGTCTGGTGCCCATGTAGGTCAAGGGTGTCAGATCCCTGGAACTGGAGTTACAGATGGTTGTTAGCTACCATGTGGTTGCTGGGAATTGAACCAGGATCCACTGGAAGAGCATTAGTGCTCCAACCACTAAGTTGTTTTTGCCAGCCCCTGCTTGCTCAGAGCTTTTTAATGCTGCTTTTCAAGCCCAGATCTCAGTTGGGTGGGGTGATTAAGAACCCAGTACTACCCGCACATGGAAGGGTGCATTTCAGAAGAGAAACCGCAAACTTAGGACTCTAAAACATTATACAGGGTCCCAGCCAATAAATGTACATACATACCCTTAACTATTACATAAATCTTCTCTTGAGGAGAAAAAATCATCTCCAGTGTATTGCCTTAAGAGTTAAACACAAATCTCCAGAAAGAAGAGGGTATTATACAGATGTGGAGTATCTCCTGAGAGATAATTATTATGGTACATAAATGCCAAGAAGTCTAGGGGAAATTATCTTTATTATCATTTCTTACGTGTGTATGTGCATGTGTATGTAGTAGTGCATATGTGTACATGTGTTTATAGAAGTCACTGGACAATCTCTGGCATCATGCTCAAAAACACTGTATATCTGCTTTGAGACAGGGTCTCCCATCGATCTGGAGTTCACCAGTTAGGCTGGAACCGCTGGCCAGCAGTCCTGAGACCTTTCTGGCTCTGCCTCTCACCTCTAGTATTAGATGTATAAACAGCCTAACATTTGTACCTGTCCCCACGTTATGAGGTAAAGAACATTGGCAGCTGAGGTGTTTTCCCAGCTCAGCACCCAGTAGATTAAACAGAATATTTACTATTGCTGAGCAGTGATAGACCAGGGAACTCTAAAAGGTAAGATAGACCCAAGAAAGGGAATCCAAGAGAGGGGAAAGGATTTTTCTAACCTTTCTTTCGGGTCAAGAGGTCAGACCCAGAGCCTGCATAGACTGAGCACTTGTGTATGCTAACACTACCTGTGCTGCCAGCCGTCAGCCTTCTGAGTTACAGTTCCTTCGGGTTTGTCCAGGCCAAAGCTGATCCGCTATCACCTGACCTAAGAACAACTCTGAAGAAACAGGCAGTGCTTTGGTGAGTGCACAAAGTCTTACAGGAGGAAGTGAGGAACTTGGAGCTAGAGAAGCATTCTGCAGGGACCCAAGCACTGCTGTGTATAATGGAGTCAGAGACTCCGGCATATGTCCATAAAGGGGTGCAGGGCACTGCAGAAAACTCTTCCACACTGAGGTGTAGATGAGCTGTGGACTGTACTGTGCAGAACTATACAGAAGGAGGAGGAAGGGACAGGGAGAAGGAAAGGAAGAGGAGGAGCAAGAGGAGGAGAAGAGGATGTGGTAAAGGCCACAGACAGCAGGCTTCTGACACTGGCTGTAAGGTGAACTGCATCGGAAATGCAGATGAGTTAGTTTATGCCTGATGTAATCTGTTGTTGAGATTTTATTCTTTTGTTTTCAACATGTGATCTACTAAGTGTTTTAATCAGTCATGCCTTCCATTTTCATGTAGACTTCAGGGTTTCTCTGAATCTTTCCATTACTGTCAGACACATCCTAGAATCTGGGGCGGAACTTGGAGGTAGGATATTGGTTGCACCTGAACCTTAAGTGCTAGGAATCAACAACGCATCTTCAACATGCACTTGAGTTGATGCTGAAGGAGTTGGTGCTGTCAGCCTTGGTCTCAAGTCTTAACCTCTGTGCTAACTTGCGGAGCTAAGTGAAGTGTGAGAGTAAAGAAAAAAAATGGAGTCTTGGATAGGGCACAGAATAATAGAGTCAACTACTGAATCCCACTGAAAGAATGCTGGCATTTCGAGGTCGCAGGTGGCCTTACAGGCATCCTAGGTGTAAGGAACTGAAACAGGGTGGATATGTTTCAAGTGGTTGTTTTACTTTTGTGTTTACACAGCTCTGTGTTGTGAAAGCTATCTTGACAGTTTACAGTTTGGAAGTATGCCTCTTCTATCTTGTATCCTAGAACTTCTCCCCTGTGTTTAGAGGTCGTTTCAGCAGTTCACAGAAATTTGGAAATGGCAGGTTCCATCCCACAAACATTGTTCCAATATGCTTCTTGGCTTTCTTTTAAAAATTTTAGCATGGTATGAAGCTTTGTTCATTTATCTGCATTGATTTTTCTTCAGTGCCTTATAATATCTTGGGTCTTGGCCACTATTTGATATGGAAGTGTAGTAAATCTTTCCACTTATAAGCCTGTGGAGAAGATATTAGCCCAATATTTTTCTTGTTCAGTTCTTAAAGCATTAAGCCTGGATCTTTCTGTGACTTGCTCTGTGAATAAATACAAAAGACAGTTATTAATTTGTAATTTGTATCATGCTGGATGCTAAAACCATATTTGACAGCTGTAAAACAGGATCTTGTAAAAATGGATCTTGAACTCTTTTGGTGTGTGTGAAATAAAATTTAACTGCCATGCTCTTACGTATTAAAGTTTAGTATTGAAGTCATGAGGATTAGTGTCACTCTTGCCCCTCAACTTAGTAAGACAGCAGTATTTCTCCTTCAACTGAAATAGACTCTTCCTTTCTGATGAGTAAGGCCCGGGTTGTAACTCAGTGGTGGAGCATTTACTCAGAGAAGCTTGACCTCAAAGCCCTTTGTCAAAGCATGACAAAGAAAGGGAGGGACATTGCTCAGAATGTTTTTTTGTTAGAAGATTGCTAAGAACCTTTTGTATCAGCCTTCCACAATAACAAGAGGAGCAACTCCACAGTGATTGAAGTCATTATTTTTTCATAAGAAAAGCATTTCTTAGTCGAGGCAATTTACATCATAATTTGTAGCAAAATATAAGTAAAGGTGGTGGGAAAAGTAATGTCAGGCTGTCAGGATCTATTACTGTAACTTCTTTTTTCAAACCTTATTTTTAATGATGGTTCTTAAACACTTTAACCTCCCTTGTAGCCCACCACCCACCAGAGGTAGTAGAAAAGAAAGGAAGTGGACCTGTTTAGAAAGGTTCTTTGTAGCAACTCCCATCTGTGTTGTCTGGAAATCAGCAGTTCACTTCACTGGTTAGCAGGCAACGGCAGCTCGACCCACTCGCGATCACCTCACGGATACACCAGCTGTCCAGTTTGGTAGAGTCAGGTTAGGAATAGTGGTGACATGACTTAGGAAAGACAGCCAGGCCTCTGCCTTGGCTCCAGTCAGCAGGAGGGACCAAAAGGAACATCAGAGGTTTTCAGCTGTGTCTTACTCAGGGAAGCAAAAATCAGCGCAGACTTGAGCCCCATAAGCTTTGCACAGCTAGCTGTACCAGCAAGCCAAGCTCTCTTTCCATCACTGCATGGAGTCCTGTTCATACCCCCCAAACATCCATGTTCTCCATGTGCTGTGCCTCAGCACGTGCATCCAGTCAGCCCGAGTGTAGAGTCCTGACAAATGGAGCTCAATTATGCAATGTAAGGCAGATCAATACATGTGTTGTTAGCAAAGAAGCTTTCATCACCTGTCCTTTTATGTGTTTGCTTTAGCAGAACATCCTCTCCTGTGTCTGCTTCAGTGAAACGTTCCTTCACGAGTCCGCCTTAGCCTTTCACACCTGTGTCCACTTTAACAAAACATTTCTTCACATGCTTGCCCCAGCAAAACACCATCCGACCGACTTTCCAGCGAACCCTTAAGTTTCCACTTCAGACTACATTTCACTTGGGAGAGTAATGTGAAGATGTTCAAATGGTCCATCTAATAAAGATATAATAAGAGTTTTCTGTACACAAGAATATAAAACTAGAGAAATGAAAAAAATGCAAGATTGGAACTGTGTGAATTTCTACAAAAAATGGTTTGCTGAATCAGTTTACTTAGAAAGTTACTTGAGTTTCAGAGTCTGATCACTTGCCATGATGTTCAAACTGTTTAGAAGTAGACTAACTTCATCTGAAGTCTTATGTTGAATAGAATCGTAGCCTTGAGGTGAAGGGGATAATTGGTAGGAGGTAGCAATTACAGATAGTTTAAGAATGAAGGAGCTCTACCTTGGAGAAAAATTACAGATGCGCTAGTCTCTGACTGTCCTCAGACACCTGACAGAGAGCAGCCTGAGAAGACAGTGTGCTTTGACCCCAGTTTGAGAGCACAGCCCATCATTGAATGGCATTGAGAGCTGGAGGTAGCAGGGTGGGGTGAATGAATGTTAATGCTCACCTCCCCGCCCCCCACCCCCCCCCACCCCCCCCTTTAGTGTTATTTTTTGAGACAGGGTTTCTCCATAGCCCTGGCTGGCCTGGAACTCAAGCCTCATGGCTGACTGGCTTCCTCTCTTTCATTTGGACCTAGACTCCAGCCCTTGGGTTAGTGTTACTCACGTTCACGTTGAATCTTAGTTAAACCTTTGTAGAAACACACTCGAGACAAAACCTTGGATCCAGATGATTTTAAATCCCCCTAAGTTGACAATCAAGATTAACCATTAAAGTGGATAAGTGGTGAATGGCCACAGGGTTTTGGTGTTATTACTGCCTGTAGACCATATCGGGAGCAAACACATGCACATGAATAGGTATTTATGTGCCACAGCATAAACGAAAATAAGGGTATAATTTATGAACTTTAATTTGGAGTTTTCACTAAATGAAACAGCTTATTAATTTTTTGACAATAGACATCTGTAGTAGATATAGAAAAAAGATTTTTTACTAACTTTCCAGCTTGCCGTTACAAAAGTTCCTACTTTGCAGTTTGCTTACTTATCTTTCCCATCCGACTCTTGGAGGATTGCAGTGGTGTTAGGAGTGTGTACTGGCTAGTTTCCTGTCACCTTAACACAAGCTAGAGTCATCAGAGAAGGGGGAGTCTCAATTGAGAAAATGCTCCCAAAAGATCAGGCTATAGGCAAGTCTATAGGGCATTTTCTTAATTAGTGATTGGTGTAGGAGGGCCCAGCCCATTGTGGGTGGTGCCATTGCTGGACTGGTGGTCCTGGGTCTACAAGACAGCAGGCTGAGCAAGCCATGAGGAGAGCAAGCCAGTAAGCAGCACCCTCCATGGTCTTCGCATCAGCTCCTGCCTCCAGGTTCCTGCACTACTTGAGTTCTTGTCCTGACCTTTGATGTGGAACTATCTTGTTTTTAAATATCACATGGCTTTGTAAAGGAAGCTACTCAGAATCTTGCCTAGTCCCAAACTGCATCTCAGTGAATGTCTGCACCATTAGAATGGCCATTCTGAAGCAGTAACATTTGCTCAGGCTTATCACTTTTTAACTATCAGGTATGTGCTTTCTTTTCATTGGATAAGTCATACTCTGTCTTATATGAAAGAGATATTTTGGGAGGAAATACTTTGCTATTAATACTTCTTCAAGCAGAGGTATAACTAAGTGTCAGAACAGTTACTTCGTGTATACACAGCCTTGAGTTTGATTTCTGCAAAACAAAAATTTTAAGAATACTTCTTTTTACTGAAGAGGATTTTCCATTTCTTTCTTACTGTAGTACTTTATCAGCAGAAGGAGGTTGAGACATTTTTTCTGAACAATTTCATCATGTAAATTATCAAATATGAAATTGAGATTTACACCAGCAATAGTTTGTATGGTAAGGATTCACACCTGAGATTTCTTACCGTAAGAAATAAACTGGGTGGTTGTGGAGTCACCTTTAATTCCAGCATGCAGGAGGACCAGAGGCAGATAGATCTCTGAGTTCAGGGCCATCCTGGTCTACAGAGTTCCAAGACAGCCCAGGCTGTTACACAGAGAAATCCTGTTTTGAAAAATAGAAGAAAAAAACCAAACAAAAAGACCACAAAAGAGGCCGAAGTGTACATGTCCTCTCCTCTGGCTCGGTAACTAGCTGTTGAATTGAACTCTATTGTTAGGGCTGATGGCTTGAACTCCCGGGCTCACATGAGCCTTTCCTCTTAGCCTCCCAGTTAGCTGGGCCTACGGTGTATAGCACTGCTCCTGGCTCTTCTCAGTATATTAACCGCATCCGTTATTCCTGTCCGGGGAGCGACAAGGGTGAAGGTAGCTGCCAAGTGAGGAGGCAGAGAAGGCTGGAGGTGTCACCGTGATAGATAATGCTCCGTTAGGAAGCTCGAGGCCAGTAGGAAAAAAGTTGTTGGCCTAATCATTTTATTTTCCAATATGTGCTTGTAAAATTAAGAGATAACTCACATGTCCTCAGATATACAGTTTTTAAATTACTATTGGTGAGTTTTGACAAATGTGCTCATGTAATCGTTACTTAAATCATGATGGGAAACATTTTAACACTGTTTTATAAATGGATTCACAATAAAATTTCTTTAAGTATTGACCTCAATTTATTTAAAGTGCTGAAATCTAGCTTAGCTTGAGCTACCTCAGGAGTAGTGGTTCTCAACCTTCCCAGTGCTGCGACCTTTAATACAGTTCCTCATGTGGTGGCGACTCCCAACCATAAAATTGTTTTGTTGCTACTTCATAACTGTGATTTTGCAACTGTTACAAGTTGTAATGTGAATATCGGATATGCAGGATATCTGATACAGCACTGGGTTAAAACCCTAGGTTGAGAACCAGTGCTCTGAATGAAGGGTTTAGCGAGTTTTTCCTAAAATATTTTCACATCACTATAGGACAATAGTTATTTCAATAGAGAGACTGTTTTTTTTTTTTAATTAATTAGAATTGTTTGTTTGTTTGACAGAGCCTCTCTATATAACCCAGGCTGTCCTGGAACTCTTCATGTAGACCAGGCTGGCCTAGAACTCCGAGATCCGTCTCCCTCTATCTCCCAAGTGCTGGGATTGAAGGCATTCACCACTATACCTGGCCTTAACAGGAGTTCTTAAACAAGTGGACTGTACTATGAGGAGTTCGTTACTTTATGACTTCAGATGCTTAAATTGTGTCGGAATTGGTAATGCGTACCTATAACCAAGATTTGGTTGTCGGAGGCAGGAAGGTTGAATTCTGTACCAACATGTGACCTAGCTCAACAAAGTAAAACAAGATGCTTGAGAGTTTCAGTGCTGAAGAGTGCTTACTGTTCTTGCAGAGGACCTGAGTTCAGTTCCCAGCATCTAGTGGCTCACACCATCTGTCCCTCCAGTTCCCAGAGATCTGACTCCCTGTTCTGGCCTTCAGCAGCGTCCCAAACCTGCATGCATGCACCCGCATATAATTAAAATAAAATAAATGTTAAGAAGCTCAAACCCCCAAATTCTTAAATTGGCCTTGTTGCTCTCTTCTGGTTTTAAAATGTAAGATGCTATGTTTTATTTCTGATAATGCGGACTATATAACAAGTGCTTGCTAGCATCATTAACCTTTCCTTTCCTCTTGGTACACTAACTTTTAAGTGTTTGAGACAGAAGTCAGTAACTAGATAGCTTTCTGGAAGCTTATGCTGACTGACAAGTGTTGTGTATTAACTAACAAAGAAGGTGCTGGTCCAGTGTACTGGAGAGTATGTGTTAACAGTTGAGAAGGCTGTGAGGTGGGGCATTTTTTAAAAAGGACCCTGCAGGGAGAAGACATAAGCCTGGGCAGGGATGATGATCTGAGGTGATGATGGTCAGGGATGGCCTCTGAGGTGATGATGGGCAGGGATGAGCTCTGAGGTGATGAAGGGCAGGGATGGCCTCTGAGGTGATGATGGCAAGAGATGGCCTCTGCGGTCATGATGACATGCACAATGGAACTTGATGAGAGGAATGTCAAGCATGTCAGGGAACACAAAATGAATGTCCTCTTGTCATCAAGAGGACATAGGTGCCCATGGCAATTGTCTGTGGAGTTGGGCAGCCAGGGATCTGTACAGAGCAGGTTGGGAGAATACATTTAGAGAGAAAGCTGTGTATTTAGTTTTGGATTACTTAGTTTTTTTCCGATTGTAAAATATGTAGCAGACTGGATTGAAGGCAGGAATAGTGGTATTTGTAGTCATGATCAGTTAAATCAGCAAATCAATGTTTACTGGGTGACTCTTACAGCGCACTGCACGGCTTTGTTGTGTTATTTTGAGCTGTTTCTTTAAACCCGATTTTTCTGGGTAGGCACAGTGGTGCATGCCTTTAATCCTAGCACTAGGAGACAGAGGCAAGGGGACCTTCCTTATCTAAGTGGCAGTCTGGGCTACATTGTAAGGTCAAGGATACCTAGGGCTACTTAGAACTCCAAACAAAAGAAAACAGAAGCCCTGTTTTTACTCGGAGTAGAGTTGTTATACTTCGAGACTTATTTTTAAAGTATTCTCTAGTATAATCTAATATAACGACCTCTAAGTGCTTGCTTAGTATTAGGGGAGCAGTAGAACGTACAGGTCAAAAGAAAATCTGGTCATTAGCCAGAGCAGCAGTTCTCACCCTCTGGATCTCAACCCTTCTAGGGGTCGCATATCAGATATTTAAATTATGATTCATAAGAGTAGCAAAACTTATAGTTATGAAATAGCAATCTTTCGCATAGACCACATCATCTTTCTCTTTAAAATAGGGGTTCCATATCTAGAATTGCCATAAACTTGCCATGTATAAAACTTGGTGAAAATGTATGCCGTTGAGTTAGAGACTTAGCTGAGTAGTAGAAGATGCATAGGCAGTTATGAATTAAGAAAGACTGCTGATGTTTTAGTATACATTAGTCAGATTGTATCAGTATTACAGTCTTTACCAGTGAATTTTATAAGCCTTAGAAAAACTTTAAGGACGTTCATGATAGAGTAGGTTTTTATCATCTTATGTGTATGGGTGTTTTGTCTGCATGTATGTCTGTGTCCCTTATGTATTCCTAGAGCCTGTGGGGGCCAGAAGAGGGATTTAGATGCCCTGGGGCTGGAGTTACAGGCATTTGTGAGCTGCCATGTGGGTGCTGGGAACCAAACCTGGGTCCTCTGCAAGAGCAACCAGTGCTGTTAACTCTTGATGCAGTGCAGTCTCTCCTGCCCTAGGAAAACATTTATTAAAAGCAGCCTTTTAGGGTATATTTTAGAAGTTCTATAAGAGGAAACGAGCTTCACGTAAGGCTCATTTGTCGTGAACAGTGGTGTTGTCGGAAGCCCCTGTCACTCTGCGGAGGCCCTGGCTCCTTCTCTGAACTAGAAAAGACTTGACTGTCTTTAATGTGTCTACTTTCTCACTGATAGTTTGTCACTTAAAGGAGGGAGGGAAAAAAAAACTTAGCTATATTTGTTGTTGGTAAAATTAAATCCTTGGGAAACTTAAATCACATTTGATACATTGATAGCTTCCCAATATTTAATATACTTGCTTAACAATAAGATTGGTGGTGGTGTAATAAATTTAATAATTTGAAATAGTAAAGTCTGTGAGCATTTGGAGAAAAGCTCAGTGACTAATGCTTTTAAATGACTAATGCAGCTTGTGTACATGAAAGATTTAATGGGCAGGAGACCAACAGATTTTAATATAATAGTTGGAAATGATCAAGTATATAGGTTCTGATTTTACACGGCAGCTGTTGAAGAAATACAACTTGAGTATACTTTCAAGCATATCCACAGTTATCTGAAAGGGGCATAAAGTACTAGCTTTTCAACTATACATACAAGAACAGTCTTTTCTGCAACTATTCAGTCTAAACAGCACACTGTAAAAGACTGAATAGGAGATACGGTGGCTCTGCCATCCTCTGATGAGCCGCACACGGAGTCTATAAAGACAATGCCACTCTTTGTAGTTCTGGTTTTTTATACTACTATTGTTTTCATTTAAAGTGTGTGTTTCGATTACTTACAAAATAAAACATTAAACCTCTTGGTTCTTATATTTGTATTTTGAATAAAAATACTGAAAACAAGTTCTTTGGTAAGTCTGAGATTCCATGGTCTAGGACAGTCAACTTAGAATTGGATACAGAGCATGAGATTCTGACTCAGAATGTTTTGCTTCTTAAAGCAATCAGTAAATACTCTATGAAGCATTTTTTCAAATGGTAGTGATAACATAGGCTTTGTATCACATTTAACATTATTTGAAATTGTTGAAACTTTTCTAAACCTTCATTTCTGTTACAAGGGTACAGAGCTAGTGAGTTACTGGTGCTGGCCTCTGACCCTGACAACCTGAGTCTGTAAGGTGTAAGGTAGAAGGAGGAGAAAACTTACCTCTTCAAGGCCACACAGGTGCCTAGCATGGAGTGGACTTGTGTGTTCTCTCTCTCTCTCCCTCTCTCCCTCTCTCCCTCTCTCTCCCTCTCTCTCCCTCTCTCTCCCTCTCTCTCTTTCTCTCTCTTTCTCTCTCTCTCACCCTCTCTTCTCCCCTCCTTCCCTCCATCAATAAGTAAATGTAAAATTATAGAAGGAAAATAGGAAAGCAAATGTAATTTGTCAAACTGCTTTTATGAATAATTTTCTCACATTTATTTATTTGGTTTCTTCAGTAAGGCATAAGAATATTGGAAAAGAGTCATTGATAGTAATATTCATGATGTCTTATAAACGGAGTTGCTACTTCATATTTGACTTAAATGGTCAGTTTTTATTTTAAACTTTTGCAGTAAGTCATCTGTGCCGCATCCAGGGTGACTTGGAGTATATTTGGAGGCTAGTTCTGCCCAGTGGGAACTTTGCACACTAGTTGCAACTGTTTGCCTTCTACCGTGGTTCTGATTTTCTCTCTTTGTTAACAGATAATCTCAGTGACACTTTAAAGAAGCTGAAGATAACGGCTGCTGACAGGACAGAGGGCAGTTTGGAAGGATGCTTGGATTGTCTGCTTCAAGCCTTGGCGCAAAATAGTAAGTTTCATTGTTTATTCAAATTTCCAGACCAAGAACGGATCAACTCCGCATTGTTTAGAAATCGGTATATAGTCAGGCACATAACTTGAACTCATACAGTTTGTATTCATTTGAATCTCTTTCTTGAATGCTGAAATTGTTTGGAGTGTTCTGTCCGCCTACCCACCCTCCACCCGAAAGTACTCAAAGTCCAACTGATAGGCAGAGAAAAGAGAAGTTGATTGGTGGTGGTGACATTTATACCAGCCCCACAGAGGAGCCATTATGGCTTTTCCCTACAACACCCACATTAGTGCTTTTATAACAGGGCAAAAAATAAGAGACTAAACTGTTTCTGTGTAAGGAGGAGACAGGAGAAACTAAAGGGAGCTTGAAATACTTACCATTGTTCTTCTTAGCACTTCTCTTTTAGCTTTTGGAAGAATTTTATTGTAAGATTGTATATTTATATATAGATTAAATTAGAAAGAGCCCTCAGCAGTCATAACAGACATTTCTCAAAACCTAGGGCCATGCTTGATGTTCAGTGTCTAGTAAATAATTCTAAAGAGAAATCATGTAATTCATTGACTATCACAGTACATGATTACATTAGATATAACAGATTTCTACTCACAGTAATTTCTGTCTTATCATAGTGAGTGAATTTGAGTTAAATGTATAAAATGATCTTCAGTTGTTTCCATAATCCTACTCCGTTTTATATTTGTATTTGGTTATTCTATTCTCCTCATGGACTGACTGGGTAGCCTTTGAAGAGTTCGGAAAACAATATATTGTTACGGTTTCAATTTCAAGCCTTAGATGTGATCTTTCTTACTTTAGTTTTTATTAAACTGCCTGGAAAATGTAAATTAATCGATCACAGCCATGCTCCTACCTCATCAAAAAGAGCACATTTTGAAGTTATCCTGTATTCACTGTGACAAGAACAACTTAGAGGAAGAAAGACTTGTATTGGTTCCCTGTGTCAGTCCATCCTGGCAGGTAGTGACAAGGGCAGAGTTGTTCACTGACTAACAACCAAGGGGTAGAGAAAGGAAGGCACTGGGGACCTTTAAAGGAAGCCCTTCATAATTGACCCCTTTGGGTAGCACTGACTCTAGTAGTTTCCACATCTCCCCATAGCGTTGCCAGCTGGTGGCCAGGCAGCATCCACACACGAGGCTGTAGGGCATTTCAGATTCATACTCTAAAGTATCCTTTAAAGTTGAGTTTCAGTTGCCTTTCCTGTTGATACTGTAATTGTCTGTCTAATAGAGAGGTTACTCAATGAGAGTATTTGTACAGTGCTCAAGACGGTAAAGAAAAAAATGTCGACTTCTATGCTGCCACCACAGTGGGCACATGGCTATTCATGCTTAGTGAAAGTAAGCAAAACTTCAAATGAGCTTCCTGTTTTTCAGTAGCCTGCCAGCTGACGGCTTGGGAAGTTCACAGGTGTAAAAGATTGCCATAACCATAGGAAGTTCTTTTGAATAGCGCTGGTCTAGGAACTAGAAAGAACATGGTGACCTGATTTTATAAGTGCTTATGTAGGCAGCTTTACATAATAATGGACTTCTCTAAGGAAACTGAGGATCAGTCTTTCTTCTTGTTGTTGAAGAGTTGTACTGTTATAACCTTCGCTTGCTTCCCATTGTCAGTTCATTTTTTTTTCTTTTTCTCTATGTTTTCCTTGGGGGTGGAAAAAAGAATTTTTAAAGAAAACCATTAGCTTTAGAAACTGAAAAATATAAAGATGGTTTCCTTGGCAACCTCTGGAAAGTATGAGTCTTCCTCCGGAAAGCATGAAAGGCCAGAGTTGAGTAAGGAAAGTGGCTAAGGGAAGCAAAGGTTAAAGCCCTTGTTTGTCAGAAGCCATCTAGGAAAGGCTAAGGCAGGCAAATGAGTTTTCTGGAGATGGTCTACCTTTTGGCATGGGTGTGATAGGTGAGCTCTGAGATGCAGGGTCCTCAGAGACTTCATCCCAGGATTGCTTCTCACTGCTGATATGCCTCTCCTGTCATTATTACATAGCCTAATGACTCCTGGGCATTGCCCCACCCTATTGGGCAGATTTCCTGCAGAATCAGTGTGAAGATGTACTTTCATATAGTAATGCTGTGTAGACAAATTTATGGTTTCATTATTCCTGATAATGATTTTATAGGATTACTAAGTTGATACAATATCAAGCTCCTAATAGAATAAAAGTTGCAAATGGAGCTCTGTAATCATGTGTCACAGGCTAATTATTCTAGGATAAGAAAGTAGGCTTAGAACAAATTTACCATCAAGGAAAACATTCCTTCTAGATTAAGAGAGAGGTCACTATCTGGTAACTACAAGTTATAAACTGGGGATGGACAATGTTTTATAGGTGCAAGGACAGAAAAATAAATGGAACTAGTTTGTCTATACAGAACTTCAAAACTAATAAGACACAAGGCAGATGATTTGTCTCTTGATAAAACTGGGCTAACTTGTGCCATAAAAATTACTGCTTTAAGCTTATAATGAACTTATGGATCTAGAAGATAGATAATGAACGCTTAGTCAGATACTAGTCTTAATAGAAGGACATGTAAACATTGCTGTTATAATTCCTTAAGCCTTACGATGTGAACTATTGCCTTAACTTCCTATGAACTTATTGAATATAAGAATGTTTAGGAAATCATGTAATCAATTATCCCATTGTGATGGTTCTGATAGTCATATGAGGTAATTTTTAGAGAAAGTATAGGTATTGAGAACAGAAATAAAGGTTTGTTGGAGCTTCTTCTTTCTGCTTCATCCAGAGTGAGTGAGTGGTTTTGGTTTGTTTTGGTTTTGGTTTTTATTTTTTATTGTTATTATTTTTTTGCATGCCTGACTCTTTTTCTTGTCCTTTCTCTCTTCTTTTTCTCTTTTCTCTCTGGTTCATGAAGAGTTAACAAACTCTGAGCCTCTCCCTTGGCCAGAGAAAGAGCCAAGTAACTTAATCTTTTTTTTTTTTCTTAATCCTTTGCCCGCTAGGAGCAGAAGTTAATTACCACAAGCCAGTGGCCTTAGAAGAGCAAGAGTTAAAGAAAGAGAAAAATTGCCAGATAGTAAGCAACTTTCACCCTGCAGTTGCAGCTTTTGCCCCTATAATCACCAACACCACCTATTGCTGCCTGCCTCAGTCTACTCTGGGTGCTGGGCTGGTCACCGGCACTTGTTAAAAGTCAAAGGTTCAAAAAATATTGCCATGTATGATTGTAGGATTAAATAAAAAACCTGCATGTTGGCTTGTCTGGACTTATTTATTGAAAATAGTCTTAGAATGTGTAACTCCGACTCTTAAGGTCACATACCTATAACATGTTTAACAAAACCAACAAAATAGGAACTAATGGCTTCCCAGGAAGATAATGAAAAAGTGTTTCATTAGCTGTCTAAGGCAAAGTCTATTAATGTTTTCATTTCTAACACTACGGAAAAATTTTGATGTAGGAAACAGTTCTTACAGATGATGTTCAGTATTTGACTTAAAAGTTACATCTGTCATTAGAAAGCATATTACTGAAGAAAATATAATTCTGAAGTACCACTGTGACTTTGGAATATTTGAACTGTATATTATAAATGATTAATATCTGAAGTTAGAATTTAAAGAACATTTTCAAATTATATCTTTTAATTAAAATATAATTACATCATTCTCCCCTTTCCTTCTTCCAACTCTTCCCTTTCCCCTCCTGCTCTCTCTCCTTCATTCCTAAATATGTAGATAAAACATGTCTTGTCTGTATGTTATTGATTGTATATGATTTCAGGCTGAACCCTGGGTGTTGGGCGCTTCACAGTGAGGAGACTATTTCTCCTGTTTTCAGTATTCCTTAGTTGCCTCTAGTTCTATGTCTAGGTTTAGGGCCTTGTGAGGTTTTCCTTTTCCAAGTTAGCATGTCTGTTGGTGTTGTCTTGTACAGGTCTTGGTTTGACAGCCATGTTGTTGAGACTCATGGGTGTAGCATCTGTGACATTTCTAGGAGACACATTCTCATAGCGGACTCCTGCTTCTGTGGTTCTTTGACTCTTTCTGCCCTTCTTCCTCTGTGTTCCCTGAGCCTTAGGTTGCAGGAATTGTGTTGTCAGGCAGTTGGGGCTGGGCATCACACCTTCATTTGTTTTTTATGTCTTCATTGGTTGTGGTTTTCTATGATGGTGTCCGTCTATTGCAAAGAGAAGTATCTTTTTTCAGGCATGAAAGCTACACTTAACCTGTGGGAATAAGAATAAATGTTTAGAAGGCATTTAGGAGTTAGGTAGCTTAGAAAAGTGGTAGTTGTAGGTTCTTCCAGATCCATGACTCTGCCAGCCTCAAGGACTTAGTTAGACTTCTAGTACAAGGTGTGATTTCCCAATTATTGAGAAGTCCTTAAGTCCAGTTAGAGAACAGTTGTGCCAATGTCACTATTACACCTTTAGGGTCATCATGCTATGTCAGCCATTGTCTTAGTTCATAGGCATCATAGCTGGGTAGGACTGTTGGTGGCTTCCCTCCTCTTGGAAGCCTGCTTGCTACTTCTGGTAGCATGAAAGCTAGTTCTCAGAGTAGAGGCTTCTAGGTTAGATAAGGCTCAGATCCACTGGATTCTGTGTCCAAAACATATGGTATCTTCAGCAAGAAGAACTTACCTTCATCCTCCTTCTGTGTTCCCTGAGCCATGATGGAGGGGGAGTGATACACATGTCCCATTGGTCTCCGAGGTCCCCTCAGTCACTTGATTTCTGTGCTTTGGCCAGTTGTGAGTTTCTGCATTAAAAACTGTTCGCTTCACAGAGAAACTGTTAGGGTGAGGACTGAGAGCTTGATACTGTGTCAGTTTAGCAGAATAATGTAGGTCCTAGGTCAGTTAACTCATCGGCAGGGGCCTAGGAGGCCCACAGTATTGGGTTCTAGGTCAGTTAACAGTTCCATACATGTTTTCTTCTAAGTATGAGGCCGTAAATCTAACCAGAAAGCGCCTGTTTCCCCGATAACCTTTGTGCCGTTACTCCCACCTTGGGCGTGTCTCATCGCGCCAGGCCAGTCTTCATTGCAGCTCACAGGGTTAGTAGCTGTTACACAGAGGACAATACTCTATTGACTGCCTCTACATTGATTTTACACTGGCTATTTCATGCTACTAAAATCAGAATTTTTTTTACCTCGATATATGGTTTTAATGTGGATTTCTTCTTGTTTGCTCCTGCCCTTCATTGGTTTAGTACCTACGTCCATTTTTAAAAGTAAGAATTAGAAGAATTGGATGCAAACTAGAATACATTTTGCTTAAGCAAGTATTCTGTGTAAATCTCTGATCTAAATTAATAACATTCACTCATATAAACGCTTTGATCTCACTTTTTAAATATTTTTAGTAAATATAGGAAGGCCTCCAGCCAAGAAATCAGGCTGTTTGTTCTGGTTTCATTTTGATTCTGCTTATAGCTACATGACTTTCGGCAAGTGTTTGCTGGGTTCTAAGTATGGTTACACTGTTTCATTCTCATTTGAGAATTTAAAACAGTGAATAACCTATAGTGTCCATACATTTTGGAGTCTCTGTCATCTTGCAAGAGAAACTACTAGTTTAAAGATGCAGAGATGAGAAAAATTAGTATTTTATTCATATTTTTGAAAATCGTGTTAACTTTATTCCATTTTAAAGCATGAGACTGGTACTTCTCTGCTGGGTTTGGGGGTGGGGCCTGGGGTGTGGGGGGATGGTCAATCATCTGTGAAACAATCTCAGCCTGGTCTGAACCCTTAGCCTGGGTAGTTAGATTCTCATCACCTGCTTCATTCTTTGGTGTATGTATTTTTTTTTAAAAATATCTCAGTCACTTACCTGATGATAAATAGCTCATAATAAAAAATATCACGAAGTTGTTTGTTTAATATCTACCTTTGTCTTCGTGAGTCAACAGTGTTTGGCTCCGTGTTGCTAATCTCACTGATTTGGTAAAGTCTCAGGTTATTTGGTAGCACTTGTCCTGTAGCTCATTCTACTGTTTTTTTGACTTCCTCCCAGGCTGTAATTCTAAGCACATGCTTTTGTGCACAAGTTGGTCATGTAACTTCTCTCAATGTTATGTCCTTTGTGTCTTTTTGGTCTTAGCCTATGGTGTGCCTTTAGTAGTAGCAAAACTAGCTTCCGTATGAGGGACTGAAATACCAGATGTATACCAAAAGCCCCACTAAATTTACTCTTAATGAATGTAGACTTGCTGCTATTTGGAGAAATGAAAAAAATATTGTTTTACTTTTTCATAGCATTGTCTAAAATAGATTTCGCTCTTTTTTTTTAAATCTCATTATCAAATGCAGAAATAGAAGCTATTTTCTGTGCAGGCTAAATTCAATTGTTTACTTTTATTTATGTTACATTTCTTAGTTGTTGTTTCCATGGCTCATTATATGTTTATGACTAATATTAATGCTATACTACAGTTTCTTACCAAGGAAACTGAGCAGTCAAGAATATGTGAGGAGCTGGAGAGATGGCTCAGTGGCTAAGAGCAGTGGCTGCTCTTCCAGAGGTCCTGAGTTCGATTCCCAGCAACGACATAGCAGCTCACAACTGTCTAAACTCCACTTCCAGGGAATCTGACAGCCTCAAACACCGATTCACCTCTTTAAAGAAAAGAACATGTGAAAGGGCTGAAGAGATGACTCCGCAAGCCAAAGCGCTTGTTGCTCCTGCAGAGGACCCATGTTCAGTTCCCAGCATTCACAGGGGCCTCATAACCACCCCAAACTCCAGTTTCATGTTCTTCTGACCTCTCTGAGCACCAGGCATGCACATGTGTGCATACTTAAATGCAGGAAAAGACAAAAGAAAAAGATAATGTATGAACATCTCAACTAAACTAAAGCCGTCAAGTAAAAAGACATTGATAGCTCTGAAGTGAGTCTTTAAGACTTCCACCGAGTAATCGGCTTTAAAACTCCATGCAACTTAATTAGAAAATAAGATAAACCAATTAATCATATCTGTGCCATCATCAAAATTAGGAGATAGATTTCATATTATTAGGGAAAAAGTAACAAAACATCTAAGTGTAGCTTAGACACACTCTAGAGAGATTTTTGCCAAGACTGTATAAACTACACATCAAGAAGAGAACAGGAAACCAGGTACCCAAGGGCGAGAGTACAAAAAAATTTCATTTTTCTTTAGAAAGGAAACTCCAAACTGGGTAGGATGTTTTTTTAGATTTTTGTCTTAGGCTAGATTGGATTACTTGTTATTTGAAAGTACATAGGAAACTAGCTTAGTGGTGCTTGCTCGTGGTACCAATTAAAGGCTAGAGGGAGAGGAGCTTCAGGTTGAAGAATCACTTGAACCCAGGAGCTCAAGCCTAGCCCAGAAAGCATGCAAGGTTCTGTGACACCCTTCCCTGGCAAAGAACGTGCATCGATCTCATGTGCCAATCAAGAGGACTATTATGGGAAATGAAGGAGTTAACTCGTAACTCTTGGATACCTGGTGAAAACAGGAAGCAAGAAGGAGAAGTTAAGCGTCTATAGAAGTAAGAGTAGCACAAAATTGTAAGACATGCTATATTAATTAATTTTGTGTTACCATGACCATATACCAGCCAGGAACAAGAGAGGAAAAGTTGGTTTTTGAATCAGGTTTCAGAACGTTTGGCCCATCATGCTGAGGAGGAGTAGGTGATGTATGCAGGAAAAGCCAAGCAGCCTTCAGGGCCAGCAACAGGAAGGGAAGCAAGGCAGGACTGGGGAGGGAGGGGAGGCACACTGGGCTAGGGCTGGGGAGGGAGGGGAGGCACACTGGGCTAGCTTTTTCTTTTCCCCAACCTTTCTTCTGTCTGGCTCCCACTTATGGGATGATGCTACCCACAGCCAGAATGTGTCTTCTCACGCTGGCTCTGTTGTCTCTTGAAGCACCCTCTCAGACACCAAGGGCTGTTCCTCTGATCTTCCTTGATCATTGTAAATTCAGCCAAGTTGTCGGTGAAACTGTCGCTAGTATATGAAACTATATACTAGTGCATGTGTACACTAAGTACTGCTTTTGGTTTTGGTTAGACATGAGAGCTTATGATAGAAAGTCTAGGTATTCATCTCAAGTCTTTACCCTTACTGTATATAAATTGTATTAAATTACTCATCGAATCAAAGTTTCTGCTGAGGTATATAAAGAAGAAAGCAGAAAAGAAACAAAACCAAATATTTTAGCTATTGAAAACATTTTTTCCCAATAAAAACAATATAGAAGCAGTTACCAAAAACAAACTACCCACTATAACCTTTATTCATATCATTAATTAAGCTTTGGAAACGTAAAAATGAAAAACTGAGTCAGAAACTTTAAAACCTAAGTGTGTAAAGACCAGGAAGATATAAAGTTTAATAAAAGAACATGTTAGAAATTTACAGTAAATTAAATGTGGCTGAAAATATGAGAAAGAAAAGGTTGAAAATAAAGGATTAAAAAAAAAGAATGAATCAGAGATGATTAATATTAAAGATAGATCTGTATCGTATCTGTAAAGGTACATGTAATTAAAATCTTAAAGACAAAGCAGTCAAAGAAAATAAGATAAACTCTCTACACATATAGGAAGACTAGCTTCTACCCAAAGGACTCAGCAGGTACTTGTAAAAATAGACCTATCATGTCATAGTGACCCATAGTAAAATTCTGAGTATTTTTAGATTTGATTTTATATTGCTCATTCCAGCACTAAGTTGTTGTCGGTAAAGAGTAGATGTAGCTCTAGTATTCTACAGCTATGTGTTTGATTGAAGTGAACTGACATCTTTAGTCATGTCTAAGAGTCTTCGTTATTAGCAGACCTAGTCGCTGTTGGTTATGGCACACAAATATGAAAGCTCTATAAGTAAGGAAGTCATAATCTTTAGAGTGCTTACTACTCACATTAGCATTACAAGGTGGTGTTGCTCCATTCCTCCTGGCGCACAAGTCTCCCGTGTGCTCCCTGCTTCGCCTGCTTGTCCTTTAGGAGCTGTGTCCAATCAGCTTGTCTGAAAGGTTGACCCTGGTAGTATCTTATTACTTGTGCTCCAGTGGCCCTTATAGTACTTAGTAGTGGCCCCCAACTCAAAAGTAGTAATGTTTGCCATCTGATTATGCTTAAGGGAGCCCACAAAGTACCCCCTTTAGATGAAAAGGGATGAGGTCTCACTAAACAGAAAGAAAAAATTGTGTGCAGTTGTTACAAAGGTCTGTGGTTAAAAAAAACAAACCTTTTTCACCCATAAACTGTGAAGAAGGAAAGACTAATGCTGGTTGTGCTGCTGTACCTTAAACTAGGCTAGAGAAGAGTACGTGATAAAAAATAAATGACATTAAGTTTGTGGGTGGAATCGTGAACAGAAACAGTTCTAATGGATCACAGTGTATGGTGCCAGATAGTGCTAGGCCTCGCTTTATCTGCCGTGTGGGAAAGGTTTTATCTCACGTCAGAGAGACAGAGAGACAGAGAGAATTGATCAGCAAGATACTGTGAAAGAACAAGAGCATATTCACATACTTTTTGCTCTAACCTGTTTTATTATTGTTTATTGATAATCTCTTACTTATAAGCTAAACTTCACCTTAGGTGAGTGTGTTTAGAGGAAAATATCATATATTATATATTAATTACATACATTTTAATATAAATGTTTATAGTATATCAGAGTGGCTGTTACAGGATTTCACAGCTTGTGTTAGGATGGTCTTTATGTTAACAATGGCCCCAGTGTGCAAAAGTCGTGATGTTAGGTAGCCACATATGAGGGGGAAGTTACAGGTGTGTGTGTGTGTGTGTGTGTGTGTGTGTGTGTGTATGTAGTCAGTCTGGTACTGTCTATAATGTCAGACATCTTACAGGTCTTAGGACTTACACTTTGCACGAGGGAGAATCTCCTGTAAGCACTATCTTAATGTGTCACTTTGTTCTGCTCTATAGAAATATAGAGGTTGGTTAATTTATAAATAGCTGACCAATCCAAAATGAATTTAATTTTTGTGTATGTGTGTGTGTGAGGGGGTGTTTGTTTCATTTTGTTTTGCCATTTCTTTTATTATTTGTTCTGTTTATTTAGTTAGCTTTGATTCTAGCAAGTGAGAAAGAACGAAGTTAGGTACAGAGGGAGATGAGGAGGATCCAGAACAGGAGGTAGGGGAGGGAGACTGTATGATCGACATACATTGTAGGAAGAGAACTTAAGAGTCAAGACTAAGCTGCAGTTGTTGGAAGACGCTGGAGACCTGCTAAGACTTAAGAGCTTCGGATGCAGACATCTGAAGCTTGGAAGTTGCATCCCTGACTGCCTGGTACAAGTGAAGTGCTTTGAAAGCCTAGAACTCTCTCCAACTTGATTAGCCAGAGCAGTAAGCCAGTGGCTTTGAAACCTTGGGGCCGTAAAGCTTTCACAGGCTTGAGATTATAAGATGCTGAAATATGAAAACCTGGCCCTCAAGCCTCTGGTGCTACTGAGGAGTGCAGGAAGCCAACATTGAAGAAGCTCTAACCCTTGGCTATTCATGATTCCACCTTGATAGAATAAATGTCCCTCTACTACCCAACTATTGGTGGTAACATTGTTGTGGAGACAGAATCAGGTAAACCCCAGAATCAAGGTATCAGCCATATGGAGACTACTGAACTATCGTATAGTCTTGATAGTACCTTGGCACTCAGGCGGTGGAAGACAAGTAACTCAGAGTAAGATGGTGTTCAGCACCCTGAAGATGCAGTTGGTCCACTCATGAAGACTAAAACCTGTGGTTTTGTTTTTTCTTTCTTAAAATTTGAGACATAGTTACATTGGTAGAACCAAGTAGTAGAACCCACTATGTACTCATGCTGCCCTCAAATGTAAGAGGTGCCTGTCTTGCCTCAGCTTCCTGAGAGCTGGAATTGCAGGGAGATTACATTTATGAGGCAAGGCAGCTGGTTCTTGGTAATTTGATAGCTTCTACAAAGGCAATACTGTCATTTGCCTTGAAAATCTGGGTAAAATGCATTGCTTTAGTAATTTCGTTAGTCTGAGACAGGTTGCTTTAAACCAGAGACATTTATTTTGCCTCATAGTGTAGGAGTCTAAAGTCAAGGTGCTTCAAATGGTGATGTCTTTTGTTGACAAAGACCTGAAGTGGAACAGAGTGTCACTTGGCAACACGTAGGGAACATGAGTACATCTGTCTTTACCGGTTATGTCGGGCTGCCTAGTTTTATGACAACTTAACCCAACCTGGAGTCATTTTGGAAGACATAACCTCAACTGTGAGCCCCCACCAAGATTGGCCTATAGGCAAGCTTGTGGTACATATTCTTGATTGTCGATCAGTATAAGAGAGGCCCATGCACTGTGGGCAGTGTCATCCCTGGGCTGGTACACCTAGGTGCTATCAAAGCAGACAGAGCAGGCCATGGGGGAGCAAGGCTAGTGAGTAGCCTCTGTGGCCTCTGCTTGAGTTCCTGCCTCTAGATTCTGCCAAGAGTTTCTACTCTTTGAGTTTCTGACTTCTTTTGATGTGGTACTGATGTGGAACTGTTTCTCCCTCCGCTGCTTCTGTTTATGGCGTTTTAATCAATAGAGAAAAAAAACATAACTAAGACAGATCTCTCTCAAAGTACCACGAGTTTTTCTACTCTCTGGAATTATATTTTCTTTGGAATTTTCAGCCTGAACTCCACAAAGTGATATTCTTACATCTTTCCCATAAAACTAACATTGGCTTGAACTTCCAGATTAGTAATAAAAAGGGAGATGGCTGGTGCTGTATTTTAGTTTCTAATATTATTTGCAGTCTTTATTAATGCTTCACCTTGATTTTATGTGAAAACCCCCTTTTTGGTTAAAGAAAAATCATTCTGAACAGTTTTGAAAAAAAAAATCAACTACTTTAAATATTAAGACCTTCTTAGCAAAATCAGTTACTATCAAAAATAGTGAAGGTCTACTGTGTTTATTATTGTTGGGTAGCACTAAAAAAAGGGGAACTTTTTCTTAAGAGAAGAAAGTAGAAAATTTATACTGACTGTAATAGTGAGGTTCAGATAATTTGTATGACCTCCATTCAAAAACAAACGCTGACTTAAATTAGTACAAAATAATTAAGATTGATAAGACTGTGATAGAGGAAATGTTTATCAATTAATTGACCTGGGAAGCATAGTTTATGTTCCCAAATAGTAATATGTACCTACCAAAGTCTTCAAAACTACATTAAATAAAGAATTAATTTTACCAGAAAATTTATTATAAGGCTGGTGAGGTGTTGGTCCATGGTCCACCTCACCGCAGGCCATGCTGCTTGGGAGGCAAAACTAGGGGAGTTTGACTGCACAGCGAGTATCTGAGTATCAGCTGCTTATCCCCGGCAGCTGCTAGGCCAGTGCTGGGCTTCCAGGAAGCGCCGAGACACTGCTCTTGGGGATGAGACAGCCCAGTCTGAGACGTGAGAAAGCTGAAGCTGGGGTTCCCTACCTTCCAGGCCCCCAATCTCTGCAAGAGAACCACACAGAGAAGTTGGGAATGAAGTGTTGGGGCCCCACAGGCCTGCAATAGGGGCCAGCACTGGTGATTGTCCTTAGCTTGGAGGCAGTTGTGGCTAGAAGCACAGAGAGGCCTTCTACAGGAGAATTAAGCTGCAGCTCGATGGTCTAATGGGGAGTCCATGACTTCCCATGGCTGATCTTGATGAAAGAGACTGTCCATGGTTCTAAACTGTTTATCATGGAAAATGGATGCATACCATGCCGTACCAACTTCTCAGGGTGGACCTGAGATTAAGTACCTTATGCAGGGAGGGAATGTCTGAGAAGGGAAGCTTATTTGCTAGGAAGCAGAGAGTCGCCTAAGTCTCAGGTGTGTACATACTGAGTCTCCAGGTCGCTCTACCTTACCAAGCTTCCTGGAGTGGTTTTAGCATCCTACAGTGAGGTGACTGAGAAGGTAAGGGTGCTTGCTGCCAACGTTAATGTCTGGACTTTCATCTCCAAGACTACATGGTGGATGGAGAGATTCAACTCCAGCAGATTGTCCTCTGACATTCATGCTTGAGTATGAACACACATTCATGCACACACACAAATAATATAATTAAAAATTGAAAATTCTCCAGCATTTAAGCATCCAAGTTAAAAATATTTTCATAACTGTAGTCATTCATGAGCCTTTAAAATATACCTCTGACTATGAATTAAGCACTAGTTTACCTCCAACATTGTTGATTACAATTTTTTTCATGCTTTCAAAAATGTCATTTAACCTAGATTTTTGTAATGAATTTGTAATAATCATGTGAGTTTAGGTATTTTTAAGATTTAGTAAAATGAATAGAAATCAGAGATTAATGTAGAGTTATTTAAGGTTCATAACATTTGCCCTTAAGAAGACTTTAATTTAGCTAGAAAAATTGGTATTTAAAATAAACTATTCCCATTTGGGAAAAAATTTGATATCTGCCTTAATTAACACAAAGCTCTAGATTTTTCATTAAATAAAGCCGAAGGAAATGCTTCATCATAAACATATGTTTCCTGCTACGTCGATGAGAGCAAAGCCTCTCCGTTCCCCTTGTTCTTTATTTACTACGATTTTAATTTTCTTGAGTTATAAATGTATGCAGATATTATCACCAGCTGTTAAATTGTAGAAATGGGAAATAATGGAGACATTGAAGATGCAGTAGAGAATGAAATGAACTTTGGAGTTGGGAATGGTCACACACAGCTAATCACAGCAGTCAGGAATCAGGCAGGGAAACTGAGCTGGAAGTGAGACCTCACTGTTATACCCAAGTCTTTTCTCAAAAGAAAAAAAAAGGAAGTTAACCCTTTCCCTAAAGTAGTCAAAGTGAAGGAAAAATAGTTTCTAAATACGAAGCATCCAGAATGACAATTGCAGGAACACACCTTCATAGAGTGACTTTATCTAATGGATACACGAGTGATACATAATTTTAACTGAATATAAGATACACACACACACACAAACACGCACGCACGCACGCACACACACACACACACACACACACACACACAGCCACACATGCATGCTGGGGACCCATATTATAATAGATCTTGATGAAAACTGCTAAGGCCAAGGCATTACTATTCCCTATTCTCTTTCCTTCCTTTGTTTTGAGATAGGATTCATGTATCGAGTGTTGGCCTTGGACTTGCCTTGCGGCCAAGAGTGACCCTTTAACTTCTGCTCCTGCTGTCTCTTCCTGCCATGTGCTGGATCAAAGGCCTCACTGTCCTGCTTAAGTTACAGGATTGAATCCATAGCCTTATGCATGCTAAGAAAGCCCTGTACCAGCTCAGCTACATCCCCAGACTTACGTGGCTGATTCGTAACTCCGTGGTTGTGGTCATTTGTTCTATCATAGGTCAGCTATAACTGAAGAAATATAAATATCCCATATATCCCCTTTTGAAAATAGATAATTTTTTTCCTCACATAATATATCCTGATTAAGATTTTCCCTTCCTGCAAGGCGGTGGTGGCTCATGCCTTTAATCCCAGCACTTGGGAGGCAGAGGCAGGTGGATTTCTGAGTTGGAGGCCAGCCTGGTCTACAGAGTGAGTTCCAGGACAGCCAGGGCTACACAGAGAAACCCTGTCTCGAAAAACAAAAAAAACAAAAAAAAAAGATTTTCCCTTCCTATACTTCTCCCAGCTCCTCCCCTCCCAGCTGGATCTATCCATTTCTCTCATTAGAAAACAAACAAGCTTCTGTGGGATAATATTAAATATAATAAAACAAAAAGTAACATGAGAATTGGACAAAACAAACAGAAGGAGAAGAGCACAAGAAACAGAGACCCACTTGTTCACGCACTCAGGAGCCCCATAAAAACACTGATGTAAAAGCCGTGATATATACACAAATAAATAATAAGATTAAAAGGGGGGACCTGACATGGCATTATGAGACAGGGAACCTCCACACATGCCATTGAATGTCTTCTATTTTTAGTAATCTAAGGGTCAAGTGCAAAGATCTAGGCTAACATTTATGTCGGGCCGTTTAATATGAAAGGTCTTTAGTTAGATTTCTTTTTCAAGTATAATAGTATTTAATCTTATTCATTGCCACTTGAAAAGCAATGTCTGATTCTCTTGTTTTAAGAAAGCCAACTTAGGTAGAGTGAAGTCTGTTTCCTTTTTCTTATTCTGTTATTATGGGCTGTCAGGGCAGCAGGAGAGAATACTGTGCAGAATGCCATGGTCCTGCACATCAACTATTCATGTCTAGAATAAGAGGCAGGCTGCTTCCTGAATGTAGGTGAACCCATTAAAATACTAGGAAAGGATTCAAATGTAGGTGAGCTCATTTTGTGCCGCAGTGCTATGGTCAAAAGCTGAGTGCATATTCTAAAGCTAGATTCAGAACATTTTTGTACAGTCATATCGTGCTTTTATGAAGCAAGTATGTACATCCATAATCCCCTCCCCCTTTCAAGTTTCATAGCACAGTGTTTGATGCAGCTAAATAAATACTCTTTCTGTAAGAGGCTAAAAGTTGAATTATTTGATATGGAAACTAGTAAGTATGTGTAAAATTATAATTTGTCATCAGAAATGCTGCAATTGATATATGCTTGATACCTGATGGAGGTACACTAACTTTAGCTGCTGTCAAAGTTAAATTAACTCGCATCAAAAGGGAATACTCATAAAAGAATGGAAGGCAGTTGGAAATATTCTGACTTTTGTAGTTAGTTCAACTTAATAAAACTTTTAACTCTTCAGCCTTTTGAGTTTTTTCTTTTAATCATGTTACATAACAGTAGATGTAGTTGTTCTATGTAACACAGAATAAATTCATTTTTACTCTTTTTATATTCTAAATGACTCTTATAATGCATATACTAGTTGAACCAATGCTTTTGGTTCATAAACTTTAAAATTTTTTTAATATTACTTTATTTTCCCCTTGTGTTAGACAGTTTCTTTTCCCATACAATGTAATGTGAATACAAGTTTTCCTCTACTAGTTCCAGTTCCTTTCTTCCTCCTTTCCTATATAGACCCACTCCCTTTTCGTCTCTTAGTAGAAAAAAAAAATGGGCTTCTAAAAGGTAACAAGACATAACAAAATAAAATACAGTAAGATAAGGCAAATCATCACATCGAAGTTGAACAATACAAACAATAGGAAAAGAAGAAGATCTCCAAGAGAAGGCACAGGAGTCAGAGACCCACGTGTTTACCATCCAGGAGTCCCATAAAAGCACTTCCTGAAAACTGTGTATATGCAGAGGATCTGGTGAAGATGTGTGCAGGCTCTGTGATGGCTGCTTCAGTCTCTGTGAGCTCATAGGAGTTTGCTCAGTGATTTTAGAGGGCCTTGTTCACGTGGTGAATAACGTGGTAATAACGTGGTTCAAGATTTCTGCTTAACAATCCAGTAGACATTATGTCACATGTGGTGATTGGGCACTTGACAGGACAGCTAACTACATTAGAAGTTAGCTCTCATTTTAAGAACTTAGTTATAAAAACAATTACTTATTGGTTTTGATCATGTAGTGAAGCGGTTAACATAATATCTATTAAACTTTCTTGCCTGCTTGAAAACTTAAAGTTGCTTATGTAACGTACATTTTATTTTTACTGGAAAGTGTGGTGGTTTACATGAGGCTGTCCTGCCTAGGCTCAGATATTTGAACAGTTGGCCCCCAGTTGGAAGTGCTACGGGAAGTGTCACGGGGTGGCTCACCTGTGACCTTGCTGGAGGAGGTCACATGGCTGGGGGCAGGGTTTCAGAGTTCATTGCTTTGCCCCATTTCCAGGTCGCACAGTGTGTTTCATGCTTGTGATTAAAGAGTTGTGATCTGTTTGTTACTCGATTGAGCCACCATGTCTGCCTGTAGCTGTCATGCCTCATCCATGTATTCTTCTGGAACCATAAGGCCAAATAAATTACATTCCATAAATTTCCTTTTAGCTATTTGTTACAGCAGGAGGAAAGTAATCTATACTGAAATCAGTGTCCTGGACTGATGGGTGCTGCTTCAGGATTCTCACACGTGTAAATATTTGGAGATATTGTTAATACACACCAGGACCTCTGACTGTAAAGAATGATTAGTAAATAAATACTAATTATTAAGTATTAATATTAAATACAAATCAGAATGATTTCAGTGTTTCTCATATTAGAGCCTAGAATTTGCATTTCTCTCTGGTGTTAGGAGGATGCTGATGTGCTAATCTGGACTTCACAGTCACGGGACTAAAATGTGGACAGTTAACTTTCAGTAGGTATGAAGGTATGGAAACCTTTATGAAAACATGTTATTTATTGTAGGTATTTTCCATCATTTGAGCATTTACAGACAAACAAATAAAAAGCCAGAAGCACTAGGGCTTGTCATCCCGGCACTAGGGAGGTGGGAACTGGGCAGTTCCGCCTGGAGCTTGCTGCCTAGCCAGTCTAGCCTGTTTGGCCAGCTCCAGGTGAGTGACAGGCCCTTCTACAAACAAACAAATGTAAACCTGTGGATAGCACTCAGTGAATGATACCGTAGGCCAGGCCGTTCTGTGGCTTCGGTATTCGTACCTGCATGTAAGGACACACAGAGCAAAGAGTGATGACGTTGGAGTGGAGAGAAAAGTAAAACACTTAGAAACCGGGGTGAGAGGAGGAAGACTGCACAGCTGTGTATAACAGAGATGAAAGCACGTAGGAGACACAGGATGTTACTGAATTTGAGAATGGGTTCATGGATGTGACCACGGTGGCTACAGGGCTGCCTCGTATTTGTAAGTCCTGGGATTAGTTTGAAGCATCACAGAAACTAAACAGTTAAGGTATGGAAACAAAACCTTTAGTGTCTTCTAAAATACTCACAGCTTTGTTTGAACTGTCCCCTCAGTATTACCTAACTTCACTGTTTTAAAATAACTTACTAACCCATCCTCTTGTTAATAATTCTCTCCAAAGTCTCACCATAGTCTTTATAAAAAGCATCACTTAAAGATGTTTAGTTAACATTTATTGTGTGTGTTCACACAAGGGCCACAGCATATGTGGAGGTGAAGGGAACCTCTTTCCATTATGTGGGTCCCAGCTGTTGAATTCAGGGTCTTAGGCTTGGCAGCCAATGCCTTCACCTGAGCCATCTCAAGCTAGCTCCCTTGTCACCAACAACCCGAATACTAAATACCACCTTCCTTGTTGCTTTTCAAACAGTGTCTCTTGTTTGTGCTCATTGAGTAGCGGAGAGTAGTCTCAAATCTCTGGTCAGTCTGCTTCCAACTCTTGGTGCCGTCATACCTGGTTTTTAAAACATTCTTATTGACATTTTTGTTTATTAATCTTCTCCCTTGTAGTTTCTATTCATCTGTCCTGTTTCTGGCTCTTGGGTAAATGTATAAATAATGCTTTTTTTTTTTTCTGGCCAAACTTCTGTGTTGGAATCATATCCCTTATTTCTTCTAACACTAGAAGTATTGTTTTCCAAAGAAAGGTGACAGCGTGTTTTCCTAATCTATCTGTGACACATTTGCATTCTTACTGGAAACTAAGTGCTGGAAAGACAAAGGTGATGTCTTCGAACTGGAGCATATTGAATTCACAAGGAGAAAAGAATTGACGTGTGTAGTTACGAAGGCAGTAGATCTCAGTTGGCAGAGTGGATCAGAGCTGGGGAGCCAAAGACGAGCTCGTGTTCCAGTCCAGGTTTAAAAGCAACGACTAAAGCCCCTCTTGCTAGGGCAGCATCGTCTGTGTGTCTCCTCATGTCTTCTGCTGATGATATGAGCATACCTACATTGTAGAGAGCAAATGTGTTTTACTCAAAAGCCACTGATTTAAATGTTAGTGCTATCTAAGAGCATGGTCATGGAAACCTCCTGGGTAATGTTTTACTTAATAACTTGGACACTGCCATTAAACCAAATGACAAAAATTAACTATGACAAGTAGAATGTGCATTTCTATTGAAATATTAAAATGAATTATTCAGCACAATAGTTTGGAATAATTGCTAAGGAAAAATGCCATTGAAGTGATCACATTATATGTAAAATCTATAATTGATTTTACTGAGAATTATCCTGACCTACTTTTGAATACTTACTGTTAAATCCCAAAATGAGGCTCTAAAGGCAGGGTAATTTTTTTTTAAAGTAGGAACATATGGATTTAGAGTCTAGATTTTAGCACACAGTGTTCTTTGAGGTGAATTTATTTTAGATGCTTGTAATTTTCTCTTCCCATAGTTGAATGTTCCATATCTTTTCATTATACTAAAGGAGCAAACAGAATGTTTTCCTTTGACTCATAATAACTTAGTCATGGAGTGATTATCTCCTCTTTGTGATGTGTGTATGTGGGAAGGATAGCATAAAAGCAAGGCAGTCTTCTACAGTGATTTCTAAAGGCATTAAGAATATTTTTGCATATGTTTGCACTTAAAAAATATGATCTAAGACCTGAGTGGTCTAATGTAAGCTAAAAAGTTCAGTCCCTGTGTGAGCTAATGACTGGTAATTCTCTGAAACTTCTGTTCTCGACTTCAGAATTCATAATGAGCTGGATGACATGTGCAAGGCTCTAGGCACTGGGAAAAAAAACCTGACAAGCAAATTTCTAAAATGGAAGGTAATTTCCCTGTGAGTTCAGTGAGAGACAGTTACAGAATAATGGCAATCAATAAAGGTAGCTCATTTATTTGATTTTTATTGCTCCTTCCCATAACAATTTATACATTATTTTATTGATGTTTTTAATGCCAGTATATAGTCATTATTTTTTTGTTCCTTTTTCATTTCTTTAATTGAAAATACTTAAGGGCGTGGATACAGTTCTTTTTATATGCCATTTATTGGGTACCACAGTACAGTAGTTGGTAAGATAAGTAATATGAAACAGTTCTTACCATGTAGCATTTGCTAACCTGGAACTGTACTATCTAGCCCAGGTTGGCCCCAGATTCTCTTGTCTTCCTGCCTTAACCTCTAATGTGCTGAGATAGTGTGCTGTGTGTCATGATGTTCTGCTCTAGACAGTTTGTTTCATTTGGTTTTTTAGACAAGGTCTCATATATCCCAGGCTGATCTAGAACTTGTTATGTGGCTAAAAAAGACCTTGAACTTCTAGTTCTTGTGCCTCCACTTCCCGAGTGATGGGATTATAAACAGGTTACAATATGCTGGGGATCAAACCCGGGGTCTCATGCATGTTAGGCAAGCATTCTACCAACTGAGGTACATTCCCTCCCATCCTCTAGTTTAGTGTTTCTATTGTTTGCTTGTTTCTGAGATAGCATATTTACTGTGTAGAGCTGGCTGACCTGTAGCTTAGTACAGAGACCGTGGTCACCTTGAACTCACAAAAACGCTGCCTTGCTCTGCCTGAAGAGTGTTGATATAGTGGGTGAGCTGCTTATAATATACTAATGACATTAGGAAGCTCTGCACAGAGCTGGATTCAACTCACAGTTTTAAGAATTTGAAGACTCATAATTTTAAAAATCTGTGTCACAGAAGGAATGACATTTTACCTGTGTCTTGATCAATAATAGGTATCGTGTTCGTAAACTGACTCCTTTTACCCTGCTTGAGTTTCCTTCCTATCTTGAACAGTGCCAGCCTTTGCTTTTTACAGTTTTGATGCAGTCAGAGCACACTGGTCAGCTGCTGAGGAAGAAATCACCGGGTCCACAATGTTGCTATTCCAGATTTATGGTGTCTCACTATGTTTTAGTCAGTTTTTATATCCCTGGGACAGCGTCCCTGCCCTAAACATCCAGGTGTCAAGACTGCGTGGCGAAAGCAGCCTGCCTTATGGAAGCCAAGAAGCAGATACCAACTGTGCTAGCAGGCTTCTCTCATCCCCTTCATTCTGTCTAGGCCTCCAACTTGTTAGATACAACCATGCACGTCAGTTCAGTTCTTCCTGGAAGTTTATCCTTCTTTTTATTTTTTTTTAAGATTTACCTATTTATTTTATGTAAGTGAATACACTGTAGCTCTCTTCAGACACACCAGAGGAGGGCATCAGATCCCATTATAGATGGTGGTAAGCCACCATGTGGTTGCTGGGAATTGAACTCAGGACCTCTGGAAAAGCAGTCAGTGCTTTTAACCACTGAGCCATCTCTCTAGCCTCCTTAGTTCTTCCTGGAAATGCCCTCCAGGTACACAGAGAGATGTGCTTTTCTATTCTCATAGGAGAGTCTCCACCCAGTCACATGATGAACTGTCCACTTCAGCCTTTTCTATAGTCCCTGTTAAAATGTGTCTTTCTTCTTTTCTACTTAGAATATCTTATCATCCTTAAAACCTCAGCCCGAGGCTGGTCAGATGGCCAGGTCAGTGAAGTACTTGTGTAAAACATGAGACCTGAGATCGGATCCCGAAAGCCATGTGAAAAGCTAAGCTTTGTGGAGCACTGCTGTATTCCCTGCTCTGATGGGTGAAGACAGGGGGACTCTACCCATAAATGCTAGCTCCAGGTTCAGTAAGAGACCGTGTCTCAAAAAAATATGGTGGAAGGTATGACAAGGTAGCTCAGAGGGGAAAGAGTTTGCAGCTGAGCTTCGTTACCTGAGTTCAGTTCCCAGAACCCATGTGGGAGAAGAGAATCCACTCCCTCAGAGTTGTTCTCTGATCTCCACATGTGTGCTATGGCAATGTATATACACATACAATGAATACATAAATAAATATAAACCTTATTTTAGAAAGTAAGGTCTTGAAACAATTGAAGAAGACATCTTGATGTCAGCCTCTCTCTGGTCTCCACAGGTGACCTTATGGGCAAGCATACTTACACACACACACACACACACACACACACACACACTCGATTGGAAATTTTCTGTGGTGTTTATGAAGCTGTAAAACCTTCCCTCTGTACTTCATACGTAAACCTCCAAGCTGGTAGGCATCACATTAAATGGGTTTTAAACTTACATCTCTTTCCTAGTCACTACATAGCCTTCTGATGATGGCTTGTACTCTCTTTATCTTACATTTCACCATAAGGAGCTTGTAAAAATATATTTTCCCACCCTTGTGTCTGAGAGCTGGAAAACAATTGCAGTATTGTGCACATTTAGCACTGGGAATACGCAGGAAGAAGGAAGAATACATTTAAAATAATAGTGCACTTCAGCTAGACAGAAAGGACATCTCAGATGACAGGAGGACAACAGGAGGAGGGTGCAGAAAATCACAGTGGGAAAACCTAGGCCAGTCAGAAACTCACAGAAGGGTCATAGGGTGGCCGAGACAGGAAAATGGGGATTGTATAAGAGATCAAGTTACAAAAGGACTTTGAAGCCATGCTAAGACTGTTGAAAAGCAATTAAAAAATATGTAAAACTTATGATAGTTTGAGGGCAAACTGGATGAAGGCCACAAAGAAGAGGAAGGTGTCTTCTAATGAGGGCCTGGGCATGATTTTGTGATGGGTTGTCAAAAGAACAGTCAATCTGGGCCGTTCAAGTCAGGAAATGTGATGGCACGTCCTAACTGTTCATTTAGATTCAAAGTGGTCCAGGTTGGTAACGGAGGTTAGAAGGAGGAGAGAGACTTAATGGTGATCTGATATCAGTGATGGGGATACAGCAATGTCATTGGATGGTAGAGGTTGAAAAGACGTGAGCTGGCTTTGAGAAAAGCCAGGAGAGAGGCTATCTACTTATTTTGTGTTTGGATATGTATGCACCATGGCACACATGTGGAGGTCAGAGGACAACTTTTAGAGGTTCATTCTCTTTTACACCATGTGGGTGGAACTCAGATCATCAGACGAGGCAGCAATTGAGTCTACCCACTGAACCATCTTGCCGGCCTACACGTGCTCCCCCATGTGTTGCTAGTGAAGTGGTCTGAAGTAGGGTCTCCTTTTACTTTAATGGTGGCGGGTTTGTTACTGTAACAACAGTCTCAACAGCATGTTTACACTATTTATTTGATCTTGTCTCTTCTCAAAATGGTAAGCTCACTTGCCCTGTTAGATACATACAGCCGTCAGCATTCTACCAGGTGATTGTTTAGCTAAGTAAAATTATTTTATTTTGTTGTTTTAAAATACTTAGGTGGCTATCATACATTATTTCTTCTCCCCTCCTAGGTTCTCCTTTGCACTCATGTATGACTTTATCTATATAAAAAATCTAGGAAGCACAAATGAGCAGAAACATGGTATTTGTCTTTCTGAGTGTGGCTTAGTTCACATAATATCAACATCTCCAGTTACATCCAGTTTCCTACAAGTGACATCACTTTGTTCTTTATGGGTGGAAAAAAAAAACATTGTGTACATGTACCACATTTTCTTAGTCCATTCTTTTGGTGTCAGACACCCAGGTTGGTTCTGGAATGTAGCTGTTGTGAATGGTGCCATGGTAAGAACTATTGTGAAAGACTTGACTGCAGACTTTCCAATAAACAGCCAGGGCTTACAAGGAGCCGGGCTGAATGATTTGTCTGGTTTGAGGTTTTTGGGGAAACATTCATGCTGTCCTTCACAGTGGCATCCCCACCAATGGTGTGTGACGTGTTCCTTTCCCTCCTCCGTGTCCATTTCAGCATTGGTTGCTGTTATCTAAGTAATGTATGCCCTTCCTGGGCTGATGGAATCTCACTGTACTTTGGATTTGCATTTCTCTTACAGCTAGTTAAATTGGACATTTTTTAGTACATTTACTGCCCATTGTTTTTTGTTTTTCTCTTTTGTGTATGATGTGTATAAGTGTGCATGTGTGGGTGCACATGTGTGTTTGGGTGTGTGCACACATGCATGCACGTGGAGCCTGGAGTTGGACATTGGCTGTCTTGCTTGAATACTTACCACTTTATACTAAGGCATGTCTCATCAGTCCTGGAGCTCACCACCTCTGGTTCCCATCCCACCCAACCTATATGGGGGATCTGGAGACCTCAGCTCCAGGCCCAGTGCTCGGCAGCGAGTGTCTTCCTACTGAGCACTCTCCCCTGCTCTTGATTGAGTCTTTTATTTCATCTTTTGAGAACTATTGTTTGTTTCAGTCCACGTGTTGACGTGATTGTTCCAGTTTTAAGTTAGTTTTGTGAGTTCTTTCAATAGTTTAGATATTAACCAGATGTCTTATGTGTAGCTAGCAAAAGTTTTCTCTCGTGCCTTAGGCTGTTAATTTCAATGGATCTTTTCTCTACAAAAGCTATTTAGTTTCACGAGGTCCCATCATTGACTGTTGGCATTGTTCTCTGAGGGACCAGAGGCCTATTGAGAACACTCTGGCGTAGGCCAGTATGTTGAAATGTCTTCCCTCCTTCTGACTCCAGTGGCTTTAGGTCTCAGATTAAAGTTTTTGATCCAGTTGGAGTTGGTTTTCATGGAGAATGATACTCATTCTTCTACATGTGAATATCCAGCTTTCCTAGTTCCGAATTGTTGGTTTATTGAGAAGAATTACTTTAACCCACGTATTCACAGTTCATAGTTCAGAAATAGGTCAGCGACAAACTTCTGTGGAACTCAATCCCAAGAAATTCTTGAGATTTTGAAACTACTCTGCTTTCCCACTCTTTCTTATGTCTTCTGAATCTTCTGGGAATCGAATTCTGTAGAAATCTGCATGTACTTCGTCCTTGGCTCAGCCGTGTCAGTCTTACAAGAAACTGTAACTGCCAGAGCCACAGTGAACGTGTCAATGTGAAACCACAATGACATCTGAGGTTCAGCCAACACACTGGAAGACTAGTGGTAAAGTCCCTTACCCTGAGACACATAGACTGTGGGACCAGAGTCACACAGGTCCCTTAAGGGCCCAAGCTCCAGGGTGCCCAAGGCTATACACCTTAATGACTAACATGGATGGGGTTGGATACACCCATGGGCGTAATAGGTCAGGGACCTTCCTCCCAGCTCCACTCCCAGCTGGGCCAACCACCAGTGTCCTCTGTGCCTGTCCCCACCCATCTACACAACACTGCCACCATCTCTCACCCACCCCATTCCCAACCCTGCTTGCCTCTGTCCCCTCCTGAATCACACCATGGCTGAGGAGCCAGCCACTACTCGTTACACAGTGATTTTATTTCCCTTGGCAATTGGAGTAATATCATCTCCTCATTGGCTACAATAATAGCATGGAATACTACTTCCTTCGATGTATTTCTTGAATTACTCATTTTTAGATCCCTTGTTAAGATGTTACTTACTTGAGACGCAGAATATAATCTTGTTAGGCTCACTATGAATATTGCTAAATTAAGGACTTTAAGGAGTTCTGCAGATGGCAGATTTCTGTAGCTTTGTTTACTTCCTATTTCCCTCCAGGGTATCTAAAAGAATGCAGATGGATCTTTATCTGGAAATGCTCCTTTGATCTGATATCCAAAAACTGTAGGACCGGAATGAGGAAATCCACTTTTCCTGTAGAAGGGACCGATTCTTCAGTAATTGCTTTCACCTTGGGGATAAACAGTCTAGTTATGTACTCAGCTTCCCTATGGTTGTTAATGAAGCTCCTCGAGGTCCATCCCTTTCTGCATCCATGCCTTTCACTAGTTATCCACACAACTTTCAGTGTTTAGCAGTTGCCTTCTGTCCTAGTTAGCGATAATTGTAAGGAGGCACAGCTAGCACACTCCTTGCTTTTTCTAGTGATGGGTTCAAGTGCAGCTTCTACCGTAGCTGATGCTGCCCATGGGATGGAAATAATGATAAGACTATCAGAACCATCTGCTGTACTTTTACAGATGAGTCCCACAGATTAATCATTCAGTAGAACTTGTTTCTAATGGTGTTGCTGCACAAAAGGGGTTTCGTTCTGTTCTTTATGCGTTTTCCAATACTGTGTGTATTCACTCTATGTAGTACTTGGTTAAATAGAAGGTTTTTTTATATGCCGGGCAGTGGTGGTGCACGTCTTTAATTCCAGCACTTGGGAGGCAGAGACGGGGATTTCTGAGTTCAAGTCCAGCCTGGTCTACAGAGTGAGTTCCAGGACAGCCAGGACTACACAGAGAAACCCTGTCTCGAAAAACCAAAAAAAAAAAAAAAAAAAAAAGAAGGTTTTTATACAAGTATATAATGTACTTTGAGCATTGTTCCCTTTCTTATGATCATGCATACACCTTTGTTTCTTTCTTGCATCTCTGCCCTTTTATTTAAGACCCACTGGGAAAGGTTTTTATGAAGGAACTGACATTTTAACTATTTCTTAATTCCCTTTCAAACCATTTTCAAGGATGCTCACAGATACCTGAGAACATATAGGTAGTGTACATTTTGAGGAGGGAGAGATATCAAAGTTCACTGAAACTATATTTAGTTGGGTATGAGGGCACATGGCTTATATCCTAGCACTTTGGAAGACGAGGCAAGTAGATGTCTGTAAGTTCAAAGCCAGCCTGGTCTACATAATGAGTTTCAGGACAGCCAGAACTGTATGTAGAGATCTTGTCTGAAAAAAAGTACTGCTTCATGTGTATTAGACGCTGGCGTTTTTTGTGACATTGCATATTTTGTTTGTTATATTTTTATGGCAAAAATTCTAATTCTAGAGTATTTAAATTCTAAACCTGTGTAAAAATTCATGTATGTGTGTGTGGGAGTTTGTCACAGTGAAAGGCTTGCAGTGTTTGTTGTATGTCTTACTCCTGCTTCTGACATTCAGATGTGATACTCAATAATCTGTAACTTACAGTTAAAATGAACCGTGCTAGGATAGTATGCAGGTAATGCTTGCCTTCATGGGCACATGCCTGAGCCTCACATCCAGTCTAGATGCTGTCATATGCCCGGTTCCTGCTGTCAGCCCATCATGAACAGATGGTGGGTTAGACCCCTGGGGCAGTGTGGACCTATTGTTTTCAACTGTAGATCCTCTGCAGCAGTGGACAGAAAACAAAGCATTTTATCATGGTAGAACGACTTCACCACTTCCTAGCTTGTTGGAAGTGTGTGTATGTGTGTGTGTGTGTGTGTGTGTGTGTGTGTGTGTGTGTGTGTGTGT
>NW_021621323.1:3214037-3260005 GCF_004785775.1 Grammomys surdaster
TGTGTGTGTGTGTGTGTGTGTGTGTGTGTGTGTGTGTGTGTGTGTGTATGTGTGTGTGTCTACCTTTCGTCTGTCTGTGTACACATATGTTTTAGGTGTCAGATTTCCTGGTGATACCTTAAAATTTTTGTCAAAGATACAAAGTGAAAGTATATACCGGAAGAATTATGATCCTTTTAACTCAGAATCCTGGGTAGATAAAGAATACATGAAATAGCAGCTTCTAATTTCTTTTGACCTATGATTAAAAATATATTTTATGGGAGCTGGAGGTGTAGCTCAGTAATAGAGTCTTTGCATATGAAAAGTTATGGGCTTGCTTTCTGGTATAGCAAAAGCAGAAACTCTGTGCGTGTGTGTGTGTGTGTGTGTGTGTGTGTGTGTGTGTGTGTGTACATGCACACAATCATGTTTATACATATATAATTTAAGCCAAAATATAAAGAATAAGTTTTACCCTTATGTGTACATTTGTAATTCTTTTGTTATTGTAGGTGGTAATTCTTAGTTCCCTCTCAACAGCTCACTAATAGGTTGGAAACTGCAGTTTAAAAAACCCTGTTTAGGGTCTGGCAGCATGGCTTAGTGGGTCAAGGTTCTTGCCACCAAGCCGGATATCCCAGGCCTGATCCCTGAAACTCATGGGGGAAAGAGAACTGACTCCTTAAACTCCCCTCTGCCCTCCACAACATACTCTATTAATGCGAGAGCGTGCCTGTGCACACGCACACACAGAAATAAGAAAATACAAAAGTGTCTTGAAGACAGAAATCCCTTAATGTTCAGCACTAACTCTAAGGAGATACATGTTGGTGCGTGCTCTTGAATTACCTGAATGAGGATGATTTTCTACGTCATTATGCATGCCACCTGTCTCTTAAGAAATTCACAGTAGTCTCTGTTACTTGGGTGTTCAAAGATCTACAGCATGTCAGTGGATTATACAGTCAAGCTTTAATTGAAGATTTTAATGAGCCCTTTAATTTTCTCATTAAACACATTTCTCCTCATTGCCTATAATCAAATAGCAATTTTTTGGCTTTTGGTTATTTGTCATCATCTAGATAATCCATTGCCTTTTGATTTCTTAGGTTATTCTTTCAACAGTAGATACCTGAAGGAGCTTGTGTTTATTTAAGGCTCTTCAAGAGAAGCAGCTAGGAACTCTTGAATTTTTGTATCACCAGTATTTGAATATCATGGAGTTTATTTCCTATTTCTTTATATTAATACTGATTCTAATGAGTTATATTAAAATGTAGTCATCATACGGAAGTATGTAATCTTAGCTATCACTCATTACATAAAATTTTTTGAGGTAGGGGTTTTACTCATTATAATTGCTATTTTCAAGTTACTTTATCATTATAGGGAACCATAAAAAGCATATGAAATTATACTGTTATAGCTCTAAGAATCCTCAAAGGATATAGGAAAAAACTTCTTGTCCTGAATTGGTATCATTGAAACTAACATTAAAAGTAAGTAGTTGTCCTGTGGTTGACGGATTAAGAAAACTCTCTTTGCAGTATGACTAGAGCTAAACAAAGTAGTACTACAGTGTATTGTGCAGATTAAGTATTTGTGAGGTAAAAGGAGGCTTATACAGCAGAAGGTAGTTTATATGAAAGGTCCAGTGTATAGGAGTGAGCTTCTATTGTAGATAGGGAAAGTTCTTGAATCATTTACTGTCATTTAAATAGTTGACATTTGCTTTACAGAATTTCATGGAAGCCTTTTTTCTTTCTTTCAGACACAGAAACAAGTGAAAAAATACAAGGAAGTGGAATTCTTCAGTTGTTTGCAAATCTGTTGACGCCACAGGCCTCTTGCACAGCCAAAGTAGCCAACATCATAGCAGAAGTAGCCAAAAATGGTGAGGTTTGCATCAAGAATTTTCTGCTCGGAACATCTTCAGTTTTACACCTTACTTGTCAGTATGTTTCATTAATTTATGTTTTGGTTTCATAGATTAGACGTTTTCTACTTTTTCTTTGACTTTGTTGCTGTTTTAGATGACTCCAGTTAACAGTTATTTTCTTCATATATTCCCACTTATTTAGGGTAGAATTAGGAGAAGCTACTATTCATCTCTGATGTTCTTTTTCATTTTTAGTTTAGGTCTAAGATCATTATGTTTCATCTCATCATTGTTGCGCCTCTTATCACAGGGGAGCTTGCGTCTTTGTGTGTATTGGTTCGTGTTGTGTTGTGGTGCTGTAGAAAGCCTCGATAGTTTTCCCTACTTCACTTCCCCTGTTTTGGGCTGATGTTGATAGCAACAGCGTAGTTGGTAGGTATGCTCCCCCTTTCACTTTTTCTTTCATAGAAAACTGTGCCTTAAATCCCTTACTGAAATGTAATCTCGACACTGTGGAAAAGCAATAATATCATAAATTATATAATACTAACTTCATCCCATTGTATAATTTATATCCACTGACAGATTCCTTGGAAGAATTAAGCAAAAAGTATTTTTTGCATGATTTTTTTATTTGATCGGTGTCTTAGTTAGGGTTTTACTACTGGGAACAGACACCAGGACCAAGGCAACTCTTACAATGACAATGTTTAATTGGGTCTGGCTTACAGGTTCAGAGGTTCAGTCCATTATCATCAAGGTGAGAGCATGGCAGCATCCAGGCAGGCATGGAGCAGGAGGAGCTGAGAGTTCTACGTCATCATCTGAAAGCTACTAGGAGAATATTGTTTTCCCGGCAGCTAAGACTAGGGTCTTAAAGCCCAAGTCCGTAGTAACACACCTACTCCAACAAGGCCACACCTCCAAATAGTGCCACTCCCTGGGCCAGGCATATACAAACCATCACATTTTTAGGAAACACTGAATAAGCAAAGCAACCTTTAAGCATAAGGGGAAAACAGTAATTATAACAATACTTAGTATGTCTTACTTCGACAAAATTTGGTATTTTGCCTTTTATTCTAATGTTTCATAGATCAGTAGTTCTCACAGAGCAATTTAAACATTTCTGATTTCATTTGAGTAATTACCATGCTAATTGATTTTGCGAAGAACTGTTGTTTGGGCTGGAAAGGCAGTGTACATTGATATAAATTACCAAATGTGAAATTGGCACGAAACACTTTCCTTATTTAAAGCTCATCAAAATGCCTTTCAAGTGTCAGTGAGCGTCTGTATTGGTAAATCCTATTTGATTTGATTGTTCACTGAAAACTGACTCTTATGATTTATCTGCCGTTATCTAAGATAGTGACCTGGGTTCAAAGTGGAGCTTCCCAATGACTTGTTATCTTAAACTAACCTCTTCTGATACAAGGCAGCTTGGCTTTTAAGATGAGTAGTTTATTTTTAACCATATCAGAGTCACAGTATAGATTTTGGAGAATCAGAAGGCAAGATTTATTACCAGAAGCCCTCTTTTTATGATAGCATACACTCAGTTAATCATGATAGTTCTGCTAGCAGGGGTTTTGTCTAGCTGTGCTTTGGAGGGCATTGGCTGTGACCCAAAGACAACAGAAGGCTCAGCACTGGCACTTTGCATCAGGTAGATAAAGGACATATTACTTTACTCATGAAAGTAAATGGATATATTTGGATTTTTATTGCTTAACTATCATCACTGGTTTTTTTTTTTTGTTTTTTTTTTTTTTAAAGAATGACTGAGAAAATAGAGAATACTCTTACTAAGTGTTTTTCTTTTTAACATTTAGAAATGCAGCATGATACAACAGCGTATTCACTGGGCTTCTTTCTTATTAGAAACTTGACAATAAAAAAAGTTAATCAATAGAGTTGATTTTTTTCTTGCTGTGTAGATTATGTAACTTCAAGGAAGAAATACTAGCATATAACTCATAAGTCCAGATACAACATAGAATGTTCTTAAATTTTATTTACATATAAAATAATATGCATATTGACATAACCTGGCTGTGTTAAAAAATTCAGTGGCACATTTAAGCTTGATATGAAAGTATAGTTATAGTGATAGACATTTAGACCTTTTAAACTCTTCTTGTATGTGATAGGCTTAAAGCTGGTTTGAGGCAGTAGAGAAATGAGCAAAACAAATACCTATGAGTGATTCTTTCTTTTAAAACTGGACTTGTGCCTGGGTAAATAAGGGAAGGGTTTACTTCACCAGGTAAAGTCCATACATACTGCACAAGTGAGAGTTGGGTTCCTAGAACCCATGTGGAAACTGGGCTAATGCGTTGGTTGCCTACAATCCCAGCACTCCAGAGGCAGAGACGGGATTACCAGAGCAAGCTGGCTAGCCAAACTAGCCATAGTCAATGAAGTACAGGTTCTACAAGAGACCCAGTGTCAGAAAATAAACTGGAGAGCTATTGAGAAAACACCCAACGCCAGCTCAGGCCTCTGTATGGTTGCACATACACTCTTGTATACATATTGTCCCATGCACATATGAACGTGTACACACTTGCAGTAAATAATAAAAACTAGTATTGTACAGTGTCCATAGTACCATGATGAGTAATTCTCAACATTAGCTTCTATTATATGCTTACATTGTGTTGTGTGTTATATCCATTGCTGTAAATTCTTGCTGAGGTTTGTTTTAACAAGTCTTCTAGGTGATTCTGGTAAGTGTTAAGGTTAAGAACCAAATCTTGGTCCAGAGTAATACAAAGTCAGCAGCATGAGTCAACATTATCCTTTTTTTTTCCTGTATCAAACTTTCTACCAGAATGCCCAGAGCATTAATAATCCAAGGGGTTCAGGGAAGGCCCTACCAGAAACATGGGGACTTCTTATTCAGTGTTGTAATTTAATGTATTTTAATTCTGTCCTTCATTCCATATCAGATAGGTGTTTATTTTAATGTTAAATGTGTGTGTGTGTTTTTTCTAGCATCGTGAAACACCAGTGGGGAAAATGTACCAAGTTATTTAATAGCTGAAGTTTACCTTGACATACAAAGTGTTAGAACCTTAACCCATGACTGTGCAAGAACAGCTGTCAGTATTATCTTTCGAGATGAAGACAATAAAGAAAGCATTTATCAAAAGCAGAAGCTTGTCAACTCACCTTAAAGTCATTCATTTTTATTCATGCCTTACATCAAAAGAAAACCATATAAAGCTAAGAGTTGATAGAGGAAGGTTGATGTAGCACCATTTAGAGCCCCTTGCAGTAAGGCACACTCTAGCACTCCCTGTACTTGGCTTGCAACTTTGGATTAGTGCTCGGTTCTTTCAAGTAGTTGAAAGTGAGGAAGGTACACGTAAGTCTTATTTTCAAGTATTTGATGAGTGTCTTTGTAAGTTTATGAATCTGTCTCTTTACAAAGAAAAACATTTTTTGGTTTTCATCTCAGCCTATAGTTTATAATGACACTGAATAAATACATAGTTGAAGTAAGTCTGATAAAGAAAAAGGTAAAAAAAAAAATAAGAAATTAGAAATAGTTTACTAAGTCAAAGATCCAGAGAGGTGAGAATCCACTTTGTTCTTAACTTTTATAAACATTGAATTAGAACAGTGCCTCTGAATTGAAGTCTACACATAATGCAATAAGTTATTTAATTGATTAATTATGTTTTTAGACATGCATACATATGTACGCATGTGTACTGGTATCTGCTTTCTGTGATTTCCACCAGCTTGTGCTCAGTGATACTACTCTTTATATTCTTATTATACTGTAAGTATCTCCTAGTCTCCATTTTCTGGAGTTCAAATTGACAAGAGAGCCTGACCTCGCTTTTTCATCACCACTGCCTTGCTTAGCAGACCTTTCAACATAGGCTCTTTCATAGTGCTGTACATGTACAGGCTGGTTGTGTTTTAGAATCCAGCCTGGCATGGCCGGGGACAGGTTCCTGTGGTGTTGACCTAGCTGTGTGTATGCTAGGAACACCTTTGAACTTAGATGTCCATCATAGCCATTCTGAAGCTTCTCCGATGTCATGCACACAGTATTGCAAACATTTTTGGTAAGTTCTGGAGTTGTATATTTGCACATGTGTGAGTGCGCACGCACACACACACACACACACACACACACACACACACACACACGGGGAAGTAAGGAGGGATAGTTGCCTTTTCATCTCCATTCAGAAAGGATTTTTAGTTATCTTTTTTATATTAACTGAATATTGGCGTCCTCAGCAGCTCTGTTCTAGCTCCATGCTTCCTAATAAAAATAATCAGAATATTTTATAATTTTTCTGCAGTTATTTATCTTCTTTCCAAATACCTATTGATTTCAAGTTTTGAGAAATTGGTATCAGAAAACCAATTAGAATATGAGAGCAAAGAAAAAAAAACATAATTCTTTGATGTTTGCATTCTTTGAAGGCAGTTAACAAAATAGTGACGTAACAATAGGTACCATTCTTGAAATAAAAATCCAAATGATACCATTTCTAAATTTCCTATTTAAATAGTAATCAATAAAATGATCTCAACTGTTGTAAGCCAACTGAAAAAAGAAACGAATCAGTTATTTAACTTAACAGTTGGAGTGCATAGATACTTCTGAAATAAGCATTAATATCAAAGGAAGTCCATCAATAGATTAATGCTGTTGTCTCCTTTGTTCGTGAGCATGTATAACGTAATTCCTTTTTCATACCATATCATAGGGTATTCTGCATTATTAAAACTGTCTAAACTTAGAGGTCTAGTAGAAAGTAATTTTAATCATGGGAGTTTAAATTGTAGTAAGGTTTCAGTATTATAAAGATAAGAGGTAGTGTAGGAATGGAGTTCTTGAGGCCAAGGGGCTGCCTCTGTCACTCACAGCTGTCTGTCACAGGGAAACATTGTGGAGGCGTTACTGCTCACCTAATACCCAATATGCTGCACTTTGAGAATTTTTAAATGAAGCAAAAAGAGGAAGATTACTTATGAGGATATACACAGGCTACATGGAACAGAAACAGACAGAAACAGACTAAAAACTGGACCCTCTTGAAAGTGGGAGTGCAAAGTTCATGTTCTTTAGTAAGATAAAAATTCTCCCCTGAGAAATTAGTTGTTTATTCATTAGAACAAGCTGATAGCAAATGCAAAGTCCACAAGGATAAATCTAACACTGGCTTTTGGAGAGTTTTAATCAACTACCTTTCCTTATTTTTGATTTTTGGGGTGAGACGGTAAAAGAATGAGGTTTCTTTCTAATACTTTCTGTGGTGGTATCACCGAGAGTCAGCCATCAGAGAGTAGTAAACCCAAAGATAAAGGAAAACAGATTTGAATGTCAAGAAAGCATAGTATTTGGTGGATAGACCTGTAAACGCGTGAACATGGCGAGAGCAGACTTGAGTGATCCGTAAACTGGATGTTAATAAAGATGAGGAATTCAGAATTCTTCTAGGCCTGAACAATTGAAAAAGACCTATTATTAGAAGGATTCACTGGAACCTTTCATTTTTCTTCTTAACTTTGAGCTTTTCGAGACAGTGTAGTGATAAGCTGGAGCACTTGGTAGCCTAGTTTGTAGCTTACCCTTTAATTATCAGACTCTGCAATAGCCCTGCCACCGTCACATGCTGTTTCTAAAACATGTCGGTCATTCCCAGGAGATAGTGCTAGCCCAGCTGTAATGAAAGTTAGTTAAAATACTACCGGTTTATGGTGGAGCTTACATACAGCAGATAGTGTGACCCTACTAGTTTTTGTGTGCTTATTGGTTTCATCAGGTATTTAATAGGGTAGTAGGCAAGAAATTTGAACAGAAATGTGCTTTCCAATAGTAAGCCCTTTAAGCTTAACAGTATGTGTTCATTTTATTAGGGGAGATGACGTATATTTCGAGTTCTAATTAAACATGTCTCTTCTTTTCAGAATTTATGCGAATCCCGTGTGTAGATGCCGGATTGATTTCACCACTGGTACAGCTGTTAAATAGCAAAGACCAGGAAGTGCTGCTTCAAACTGGCAGGGCTCTAGGAAACGTATGCTACGACAGCCGTAAGTGTCAAGATATTGGTGATACTTTTACAGTTTTTTTTAAGAATTATGAAATTATGATTTTCAAGTTGGTTTCAATTTGGTGTCAGGATTGACTTTTCTAGACAGTCCAGTTAGTTTTAGCTTTATTTAGCAGAACTGATAGAAACTTGGGCCATCATGTACTTAACTAAGTAGTTAGAGGGAGTAAATTCCCGTTTCTTACAAGAGGTATTTTCTAAGTAAATTGCTAAAACTCTTGAGACCTTTAAGTTTAACAAAACTCCATTTGTAGATCTTTAAATCAGGTTTTACTGAAGTACTATCTGAGTGAACATGCTTCTGGAAAGTTTTTAGTTTCTAAGTCTGTCCAAATGAATTTTTAATTAATTACCATTCAGTAAAACCATTCTTAAACTTCATCATCTCCTCAAAAGCTAGATCGGCCCACTGCATTTCGCATTGGCTCCATTACGTCATTGCCATCCTTACCACCCTGGGGAACGCTGTGCTACCTGTGTGTTGATTTACTCCAGCCATACCGCATTTGCTGAGTCTCGTCTCACGTATACACAGGAAACTCCTGAGTGTAAAGCGCAACATGATGACACACACTTTTAATCCCAGCACTCCAGAGGCAGAGGCAGGAGGATCACCAGTTCAAGGCTGGCCTGGGCTGTATAGAGAGCTCAACAAACAAACAGCAGACTTGAGAGTGTTTTCAATTAATCAGGCGTATCTTAGTTTTTTCCAGATTTTTATTTTTGAGCCAGAAACCACACACTTATCATTAAAGTTTAAATGACCTACAAAATCAGTATTTGTACAACCAAGATAACTTTACCATGTTTTCCTTGTTGAGCCCATACCTTAAGGGAGTTGTATTTTGCTGTGAATACTAAAATTTGGGGTTTTTTTTTTGCCTAACATGGTGTTTTAAAATGTGATTTACACCTGTAAACCATACATATATTTATAATAAAACAAAAACCGCAAAGGAAACTGTATTTATTATCTGTAATTGTTCTGTAGCATTCGCGGGGAAGGCAGTCTTCTTCTTCTCGCTCTCTTCTCTTTCCTATCCTCGCTCTCTTCTCTTTCCTGCGGGTAATGGTGTCCAGGACATCTGAATGTAACGTGTAGTGTCCAGTTTCTAATCCCTGATGATGCATGTAAAGTTACATATGTTCTACTCCATTCTGATTCTGTTTCTTAAGGTACTAGCTTCATTTACAAAATGAGAGTTTTTCATGTTTATAATTTTGCAGTGTGTGTGTGTGTGTGTGTGCACGTGTGTGTGTGTGTTTTATTAAGCATCATAGATTTTGATCTCAGCTCTCAATGATTCATTTATATAAGACAAATTCTTTTTATTAATACATATCCCTAACCTCTCTCTGCACAGTAGTAGTTACTGAATGGTTATATGTGCTTTCAGAATATTGTAAATTATGGTTTCGTTCTTGCCCTTTTGTGTTTACTGGAGAATTTAAAGCCATCAAAATTCTTTAAATATTATTCAGCTTAATTTTGTTGAATTTTTTTTTTCCTCAAAACGTGGGAATTAATGCCTCTTATGGGACTTTTCCTGAAGTCTTACTTGGTAATGGCAAAATAGAAGAGCACTGCAGTCTCCTGGTTCTTTATGGTTTTCATGGACACACAGTGATTTCATTCCCTGTGTATTTTAAAGAACCTTGAACTCGGGGTGGCAAATGTCAAGATACTACGGCTATAATTTGATGAAGGTGAAGGTCACTGTGATAGTATTTACAGTGTTTGTTCCTCTGCCTTATGAGACATGCAGTATAAAGTTTTATTGGTACAGTCGAGGCTGTAACGCTAATATATTTTATTTATGTAGTAATATTTACAACTACTCCATCCTTCAGTAGAAATTACAGTTAAATTGATAAATAACATAGTGCCTTAAGCCAGAGCTTTCTCTTCTTAGTCTTAGTTAAAGAAGGGTGTGAAAAATACTAAAGATAAGTGGTTTATTGCTGTAAATCATGTGATACAATGGATGCATTGGGCAGTGTTGTCACGTGTGTACAACTTAAGACTGCTTTCTTATTTTATTTTAAATTAAATTTATGTCAGCTTCTTAATGCTTTTCTCCAGAATCATTCTAGAAAAACTAGAGTTTATACTTAATTACCAAGATATCAAAGTACGAATTTAGTACTGTCTGTAGTTACTTGTGAATTTATTTGAAGTGCATTTATTATTTATTTTGTGAAAGTTGGGATTTTAAGAAACCTGAAAGTTAGGCTTACCTGAAAAGACTATGCTGACTTCTAGTTTAAATAATGAACCATTTCCCCTTTATCAAGAATATGATGTTTTTGAAAGAGAGGGGGGGGGGAGAGGGAGAGAGAGGGAGAGAGAGGAACAGGAAACATTACAAATTAGTAAATTTAAGAGACATGCTTCTTCAAAATACAACATATTTTAAAGTTCATATTAATTTATTCTTATGAAATTTAACCCGTCAGGCTAATTGAGGTTGAGTAATTAGTTTGCTCCAAATGCATAAGTTTTAAAGGTGTGGTTTTTATTTGGGGTGGTAGTAGGCATGCAGTAGATAAGTTAGATAGATGGAAAATTAGCATTTACAGAAGGCACTGTAAGCAACTCCCTACAGGAGGGGAAAAATGAGAAATCTGTGTCTATGTGATAGACGTTCGCTAACAAAACTTTAGCAATTTATTTGAAAGAAATACCCATAAAATGCATGGAACTCTAGCAGAGAAGTAGGTCAGGCTTCTGTTTTAGTAACAGCCTTGTCAGTTCCCATTATAGGTATTCTTCCTAACGGAAGCAAATGTTCTTATATAATCCCCACATCCCAAGACGGAGCAGCATACCTGTCGGCTTTTTGCTGGAGAACCTTTGGATGCATCTCTGTCTTGTGTGTGTCGATGAAGGAATCACCAACTGGGAACAGGGTTCACTTACAATTGTTTAGGGTACTTTCTTCCGTAGAACCTCTGAGGCATTTCATTACAGATTCTTCTTTCAAAGCATTCAAATAGACTTTCTGGATGCAAGCAATATTTCAAATTTTGTGTGCCATAGTAACTATTAATTTTGCCAGGGTAGCTCTTCCTGAGAAGTTTGTCATCTTTCAAAGAAGTTGTATATAGAAAAATTGTATTTCAATTTGTAAAGAAATCAGCAAAGTTGTCTGTAGTGGAACTTGGTCAGGAATGTTATTTTAAATGGAAGTATTGTATTTCAGAAATGCTTGTTCTATGTGCACGATCCCTTCAAAGCTTATATTCTAAAACTCAAGAATGTGATTGCCTTACTTGGAATTTTTGTAGCATTCTCTGTTTTGATTGATACCTAAAATTAGAGCTGTGCACATTTTAAATTGCTGATTTGTTTCTGTGTTCCTAAAGCTCTAAAAGGTCCGTGGAATGTCTCATCTGCATTTAACGTCCCCAGGGATACATTGGTTATTGGAGATTTGAGTTTCTATATGTTAATATTACTGCCTGAGTTTAGGAAATAGCATTAGATATGCACACACCTTTAATCCTAGCACTCAGGAGGCAGAGTCACGTGAATCTCAAGAGTTCAAAGTTCAAGGCCAGCTAGTGAACTCTGGAATTTACTACAGAGTAAGTTCCAGGACAGCTAAGAGAAATCCTGTCTCAGAAAAACAAAACAAGTAAAAACAACAACAAAAATGATATGAGTAGAGACTAACAGGAAATGACTATATAAAATTCAGTGTTTACCTGTTTTATATGAAGAGCAAGATTAACACAATCAAACTTGAGAATTGAGTATGCTGCTTATAATGATAAAACAGTGCTTGCTGTTCTATAGTTCTGTTATTAGAACGATATACATAGTTTAAGGCTCTTACATGATGTAGTATTTCATTTCACAGAACAGAAAATTACAGTCTTCCTGAGTGAATAAAATAATCAAAACGAGTTAGGAATCCAGTTTGCCAAGGGCAGTTTTTGTAAAGTAAATTCTATTTATTTAACTGACTTCAAGTATACAAAAGAATGGTCAAATACCTGCATGTTACTAATTCTTAATATGTTACATGATTGATTGATAGGTGGGTGGATGGGTGGGTCGGTCGGTCGGTCGGTCGGTCGGTCGGTTGGTCGGTTGGTATATGAGGTGGGGGGATGGGCATTGCATTCACATGAATGTACAGAGGTAGACCTTGAATATTTTTCTCTGCCAGCCTCATTGCCTTGAGACAGGTCCTCTCCCTGAACTAAAATCTTGCTGTTTGAACCAAGTTTGCTAGGCAGTGAGCTGCCAGAATTCAGTTCTGTCCACCCAGCAATGCCATGGTTACAGGCACCTATAGACAAGCCCAGCCTTTTATATGGACCCGGAGGATTGGAACTCAGGTCTTCATGTCTGTAAGCCATCTGCCTGGCTCCAGTGTTATATTATTTTTATGCATGGGCCAAATAACCTAGTTTAAAGTAACTGCAAGTGCCAAGAAATAAATAATAGCTAAACAATATTTTATAATGAAAATTAGATTATTATGTTAATATAGTACAGAAATGCTTTGAAATTGTACAGGTAATCAATACTTGCATCCGCTTTATTAAATGGAATTATTTATTCTGGTACTTGGAAATATTTATTTCAGTGATCAATTTATTTGGTTTGAGGGTTTTGCTGCCTTTTTTTCAATGTTTCATTTTAGAAGAAATTGAATTTTTAGCTAGTAGCATACAGACAACATTCAACTTTAATCAGTTAACTTACTATCAAAGTATGCCATTTATAGAAGAAAAGAATGGATAACTGTTTTGCAATGGAGCTTTTAGATTTGATTATTGACTGTTATCACATGAAAATACTTCATAAAGAGGTTCTGTGTGGATTGAAGTAGAAGCTGTCTTATAGTTCTTGTAAGCGCTAAAAACCATACATGAAAAAGAACAGCGCTGTAAATATAGTAGAGAAAATATCATGGTCAAAAGCAGACACAGTGAGGAGACTGGAGTACATATTAAGTAAGTGGCTTTTACTACAGTAGTAACAAGAGTATAAGGTCCAGCCGCCTTTTAAACTAGGTCAAATAGTGCATTCTAGGGAAGGAAAGGAAATAGGTTGTTAAAAGTTATAGTATATAAAAATTTAATATGCCCCCTGGAAGGCAGGTAATGTAATAGATAGAACTTCAGCTGTACCATTTAACATATCTGATATTTTTTTAGCTCTAAATTTTGTTAGATTAAAATAGACTTGTTTCATGGAATAAATAGGATTTATGGCTGGGTATGGTAGGACACTGTTAATCCCAGCACTTGGGAGGCAGAGACAAGCAGATCTCTGAGAGTTCGAGGACAGCCAGGACTACATGAGACCCTGTCTCACTGTCCACCTCCAAGTAGGATTTCTATATAAAAGCAGAACATAGATTATAAGACATTATGCAAAGGAAATAAATACTATGATAATTCTAAACTGTACTGTAACCGAATCTAGCATATGCACAGTATGTACTGTATATTTACAATGCATATATAAAAGACTAAAAGCTTATAAAGAAAGCAAAACAAAATATTATAAGAAGCAAGGCCAAAATACTTGACCATATGTAACTATTAAGTAAACCTCAGCTTCTTGGCAGCCATAGTGAACAAAAAAAATTGGTTTATATGAGTCGTACCCTATGCTAAAGAGGAATGTTACAGTTATTAAACAGATCCTTAAAACACATGCAAGCAGGGAATTAGGACCGTTCTGTGTGTATACCTCGTGACAATACATGAAAGTCCTGACTGGCATTAGGTATGGTGTCTTGGATAATGGTTCTGCAGAGTTTGCTCATGTGCTCCAGTCAGTGACCTTTGTCTTGCTCTTTGACAGAATCCAAGAAACAACACTGTGTAGTTTTATTTGAGAAACATCGCCCAAGTATGTTGGGTTTTGGTGGTTACCTCAAGTACGTAACTTAAATCTTTGGGGGAAAAAAATGACTTGTTTTCTACTAGTTTAGCTTCAAACCAAGATACTTTGTACGATATGTCCAGGTTGAGATCTCTAAAAGAAGAAAGAAAAAAAAAGTTTGTCTTTGCTTATTAAGTCCATTGCCAGTCTGCTAAAACTCTAATTTGCATGAAAGTGAGTCCTGATGAAAACTGTATTAGTGCCACTGCACAAGTCTGTACGTAAATTGCTTAGACCTGTACATTCATGTACACACACAAAAGGAGAAATAATGAAGTCTGAATAGAGACCTTAGATCTCCCAGTGTGGATGTCCTGGGAGATGTTGTATCTATATTATGTGACATCCTCTTGGGACATGAAAATAAACATTCAACAAGAGCATGCTGTGGTTGGGACCTTGGATGTCTTGGGTTGATTGGTTTTTGTTTTCTGTTTGTGTGTGTGCATACGTGTATGCATGTACCCATGCCTGTGTCTCTCTGTATGTCTGGTAGCTTCCTATGAGCCTCTACATACTTGTAAAAAGCTTAAAACATCAATATGTCCAGGTGTAACAAATATTCTTGCTTCTTTTAGTTCTTCTTGGGATAGAAGCTCTCTCTTTTTCTTCCTCTTCCTCTTCCTCTTTCTCTTTCTCCCCCTCTCCTAAGCATTCATAAAATTATAAAGCATTGCCTCATAATGCTATTTTTACAGTGTTTGGACCATTAAAGTGAAGAACAAAATTGCCTGCATTTTTTGTTCCTTCATATTTTTAACAATAAATAAACAAATACATACATAAAATGAAAACGGTACCGTTGAAATGAGATTTAAGAGGCAGGAATAAACAGGTTTATGATTAAAAGAGAGGGAACAATTCTGCTTTAGGGAAAAACTTGATCAGAAGGCCAGTGTCACAGATCGGCCATGGCTTCTGGTTTCCTAGGAAAGTATAAGTTCATAAAGCCCCCAGCACAGTGATGGTGTGAACCTTGTGCTGGGGGGATTTGGAGACAGGGTACTCACATAGGTATGGTTGTTTTCAAGCAGCCCAATAGGGATGCAGCTCCCAGGTGATAAAAGATGCTGATTTGGCATGTTTGCTAATATTTGTCATCAACTTAAAACCCTGTAAGGTAAGGATTTATTGTGCATCCTAAGGTATGACAAGAACAGGCTTGCAGTGTAGCTCTGATTGACATTTCCACTGTCACAGTGGTGGACAGCATGGATATGGAAGAGGCATGAGGCAGAGGTTTGGGACGCCGTCCTAACAGGCCAGCTGTGGTGCTAGAGAGGCCTTTAATGTGACGCTGGAGGCTGGGGTGACACGGTTGGTTTGTTCTTGGTTAGCATTTATACCTGGTTTAATACTGATGTTAAGTACTTCAGTAACTGATTCTTACACTTTGAAATCCCTTATCTGTTAAAATGGTACTAAGAAACCCAAACTGGGTCAATTTTTACTGTTAATAAAATCATTAGAGAAGAATAAACTAGCTGCTTGTTCTTGCTTGATTAGCGAGCACATTAGCAGAGGCATGGAGTACTCGTTTCTGAGTTGTAATTTCACAGACATGAAGGTGGAGCTGAACTGTTGGGGGTGTTACATATGACAGAAATTAATGACTGGGGGCTAGGAGGCAATAAGAAACCATGTGTGTTCTTCACACTTGATGTTTGTGTGACTTGGATGCTAGGTTGCTTCCTGTGCCTGAGTAGGAAGTCTGAATGGCCATTGATTTGACTCTTCCTGATTATTAAGGTTTAGGTGATATAGGGAAAAATCAGTTTATAAAGCCCTGGGAAAAGGAATGTATGAGCATTAACTATTTTTTTTTATCACTTTCACTTTACCTGTTAAAGCTGAAGTTTTGACATAAACATAAATTTCCCACTCTGTTGAAAACCTATTAATACATAGTATCCTCTATTGCATTTCAGTGATGGCATTTATAGGTCATCTGTTGCAGAAAGCTGTTTTAGAAAGAATTATCAAACAGCTGGTAAGAGATAATGTGGTAGTGTGCAGAGTCAGTGTCGGTTCTAGCAGGTGTAGCTTGGTCTCCATCAGATGCAATGTCGTGACCTCATTTTGATACCATTTGTGATACCAGTGGTTCGGGATGTGCGCTTACCTGCGTTCTTCTTGTCCTGATCTGCTATTGTACAAGTAAATGCATAACTTTGAAATCCTACATAAGACATCATTTAAATCTGAATATAATATTATGTCACAAATGCAAGTTTATGCTTCTGACATGAGTAGTTAATAATTGGGGTGGTTTTGTCCTCATGACTCATTTTTATAATTCCACTAATGGAATATTTATAACGTTTGATCTCCTATCTATTTTTTAGTGGATGCCATTAGCACCTAGAACATTTAAAAATACATTTTTTGAGTTTGAGGAATGATGTTAATGTTTGGTAATTTTTCTTCACTTGAAGACTCAAAGATTTGAACATGCTTTTAGTCACATAAAAATTCAGTGTTTTGGCAAAATGATAGAATTTAAGCATTAGAATTTAATTTTCTTCCCTAGTAGATTTATAAATATCTTTGAATTTGTCTTTAAAAACATAGATAAGTCTGTCATTAATCCAGGAAAATACTTTCTTTTGGTAAAATTAAACAGAATTATTTATATTATTATATATTAAATATATTAACATAGAATATTTAAGGGGAATAGAAAAATCCTTCATAAGCAGACAGCTCAGAATGGCAGATTTAGGCAGTTCACAAAGCAGTTTAGATCATTGCTGGCCGTATCCTTCAAGTATGAAGGCCCCTTTGTGATACCAGACATTTTTTTCCCTTTCCTTTTGAAGATATTAATCACATAATAAAGATTGTGCTTGCAAAATTTACAAACTGAGAAACTACATAATACTTGTAGAAATAAAATAGGGGTGGGGATGAGATGGGCTCATGAAGTTACCCATGGTAACTTCAAACCTGTCATCTTCCTGCCTCAGCCTCCTCAGTACCGAGGCCACCGATGTGCTGTCCCTGCAGGCTGGACTTCCTTTATGGGAGGAGGTGTCTTTGTAATTTATAAGACATTTATCTGAAGTCCAGCCACATTTGTCATTCCTTACAGTCAGGAGAATCATGCCCCAGAAGGTGGGAACTAAAGAAGATGGACCTGTTTTTAATCAGCCTTCTGTAAACATAGAGAAAAATTAATCCTTACTGAGTCAGATGGAAATAGAAACAGAGTGTAGAGTGGCTTGGGGCTGGGCTGGGGGTTGGGGGAGTGGGTGGGGGGGTGTAAGTGCCTCCAGATCAGGGAGCAATTTGCTGGTGCAGAAAGAGCAGGGATTGCTTTGTTTCTTTGGCCTTTATTGTTATTGCTGTATGTCCTTATTTTATCTCTCTGGAAACTCTTAAGCTTAAGGTTCTTAATTGACACAGGCAGGAGGAAAGAGTGGGTGTTCTTCTTTGATCTCTGTTGCTGTAATTTTAAAGCACTGACTTAAAGCAGCTCCAGTAGGAGAGGGTTCATTTACACTTTTAGGGTAGTCCATCCTGGAAGGCTCTCAGGGCTGGGACTCAGGCAGGAGCCAGAAGTAGGGAGCAGTGCTGGCTTGCTGTCTCTCACAGGACTACCTGCCCGTGAGTGCTGTCCCTACAGTAAGCTGGGCTCTCCTAAATCAGTGTATCAAGACAGTTCCTCCACAGACATGGCCACAGGCCAACTGGTCTGTGTGATCCCCCAGTTGAGGTTTCTCTGAGATGACTCTAGACTGTGTCAGGTTGACAGTTACGGCTAGCCAGGACACAGGTCAGCAGTAGTTTTATTTTTGTACATTTTGAGGATGAATATCCAAAAGGTCAAAATAATTTCTCATGTAGCAAAAGGTTCAGATCTATCTGTCGAGTGAAGGAAGCCATGACTAAGAAAGGGAGCGAGGCTACCTAGAATTCATAATGTTTCAAGTGGAGGCTTCTGTAGCGATGGCTCAGCTAAGAGCTCTTGCCGTTCTTACAGAATGAGGATTCAGGTGCCACCCCCCACATGGCAGCTCACAGTAGTCCAAGTCCAGTTCTAGGGCATCTGGTGCTCCCGTTTGACCTACACGAACACCAGGCATGCATTTGGTGAATGTTCTACTACGGACAAAGCACACGTACATATAAAGTAAAAATAAATCTTTATAATCTTATGTGTCAACGTGACTGAACCACAGACTAAACTGATATTTGGTCAAACACTGCACTGCGTGACCCTGTAAGGTAGTCTGGAGTTACTGCATTCCGTAAAGTCTTTGCTCTCATTCCTTCATGCTGTTGAGGCCCCATAGAAAATAAAAAACACTGCGCTTCCCCCTTCCCCCAGTGGGAATAGCTCATGCAAACTGTAATCTAGAGATCTTGGTCTTAAAGAACTCACTTGTTTTTAGTAATATATTTTATTTGAAACATCCAAACATTTATACAATGTATATTGATGATATCCTCCATCTTTTAAAGAAAAATAGAGCCTTTAGATGTAACCTGACTAATCCCTGCCAAATTTTAAAGGTACAGAGACCGAATTTTGAGAGTTCAATTTTCAGGATCAGAGCTCTATCAGAGACCTAACAACCACGTCCCTGGTTCATTGTCTCTGTAAGTACTGTATTTCTGGAAGTTATTACAGACACACAAATATTCTGACATTAAATAAATACACTTATACCTCTACCTGAACAGTTTATTCTCCAAAATATAGGAATATACATGTCCTGAGAATTTTTTTTAAAATTCTAAAAAACATTTCTAAAATCTTAAATGAGCATTTTGTTCAGTCTGTTACAAATTACAAAAATAAATGCTATGATTTGAGTGAAGATGAGTGAAGTCAGGTGTGGAAGGAAAATTTTATTTAAAGCAAAATCTTCCTGGAAAAATGTGTGTGTGAGCGTGCTTAGCTTTACGTGACCCTCTATTGACATGTCTCTCAGTGTAGAAGAGTGGATAAACACCAGAAATGAAATGAAGGATGTTTTGATTTGATCAAATTGTTTGTAATAAAGCAATCTAGGTAAAAATTTGACAGCTTTGCTGTTATTAGTACAGTAGAAAAATAGACATATCCTTCAAGTTCTCACACGGGTAACTATGGTTTTATACTATTTCTTCTGCCCAAAAACCATAGATGATAAAAACTGAAATGTTAACAGCCTTATAGTTGCCCTGGATATTTTCTTCTATTTCTGGGATGGAGAGTAAGGCTGAAGGCATTTGTATAGATCTTAACTAATGTTTATAAGTAAACCCTTCAATCTTGATCTCTCTTAACTGAACACTATAACTGACTACCCTTTTCATGCTTTAACTGGATACCCTTTCTAGTTTGTCACAATTTATTGACACGACAAAAGTAAGCTTTGTTCATTTTACTTCTGAAAATTGTTCTTCCCTATATTTAAAGTGAAATGAAGTTGATCTGAAAACAGCAAAACCGTATTAACATGCCAGTCAGAAGCCAGGAATCTTTTCTATGGATCTGTTAAGAAACATATCAATTTGGGAAGCAGATAGGCCAACTATAGATAATCTGCTCTCCCTCAGCTCCTCCAAATCCAAGGCCCCCAGCCTCAGTCCCCAGACTGTAGCAGATGGCCTTCCTTTACCACCGCCCCATCTGCATGCATCATACAAATCCCTCAAGCCCCCCTCCTTACCCTCACTGCTGTATCCCTGCCCCCAACCCAGGCAGGCATGCCCCAGAAACTCTGGTCACTGGAGCCAGGGAAGCCAGTAAGCAAACCACAGATCTCCACCTCCTCCAGATCATCCCCCAGTCTCATGCCCAGCTCTGCAGCATGTACTCCTCATCATCTGTGGATCGCACCAATCTTCCCCTCCTAACTTCCTGCGCTCCCTGGGAACATGTAGTCCACTTTGCTGAGGGAAATGGGTAAACTGGTGTAGATGTTCACCTCTCCTCACAGGCCTCCAAATCCGACCCCCGGGCTCACCCCCAGCACTGTAGCACACCACTTGCTGTGGCCTCTCCACCCCCATTACCAGTGGATCACGTAGATCTTTCCCTTCTGATTTCCCTGCCACACACATTGCTTTATTCCAGCTCACAAACCCAGCAGGCATTGGGAGCCCACAGGCCACTCTTACAAGGGAAGCAGGTAGCATAACTTCACATCTTCACCTCTTCCTTCTCCATTCCTCAAAATCCAATTCCCCATTCGAATCCCCAGCTCTGTAGCAGACTTACTGCTGTCACCCTTCTTCGTTCTCTGTCCTCTTTCCCAGAGAACTAAGCAGATTCTGACAGAACATCTTGCTTTCCTACCTTCTGTGGATTCCTTCAGCCCCAATCCTCATAGCCCGTCCCTGTTCCTAAGTGTTACCCACTTAATACCTAGAAACACATTTGGCCAAGAACCCCCAGTGGCCATACCTATCAGGATCCCCCAAAGAATTTCCTACGCAGCACCACACAGTCACCACCTCCTCACAAGAACCAGAGACCACAACTGAAGCCAAGGAACAAAACACCTACTCAACAAAGATAAGACCAGATATCAGCACCGAGAATTACAATGTTCCCAAACCCAGATGCCAGCATAAAATCACATTAACAGCCAGGACAATACATCTCAATTAGAGCCCAGCAGCCCTACCACAGCAGGCCCTGAGCATTGTACTATAGCTGAAGCACAATAAAAGTCCTTAAAATAGGCTTTATGAATATGAAAGAGTCCCTCAAAGCGGAAATGAAAAACTGCTTTAAAGAATTCTTCTGAAAACAAACAGTTGAAGGAAATGAATAAAACTATTCAAGACCTGGAGGTGATAATAGAATCAAAAAGGAAAACACAAAATGAAGGAAATCTGGAAGTGAAAATGGAGGAACTCAAAACAGGCATCTCAGAGGTAAGCCTTGTAACCGAATGATGGAGCTAATGGATACTTACAGAACATCTCACTGAAACACAATACCTTCTCCCTGCTTCGTGGAGCCCTTTTGAAAGTTACTACATACTCAGACGTTAAGCAGGTTTCAACAGATACAAGAAAATGGAACTAGCATTCTGTCTCCTATCTGACCACCACAGATGAAAGCTAGATATTAACAGTAGTGAACATCAGAAAGCTTACAAACTAATGAAAACTGAACAGCTCACTACAGATTGAAAAATGTGTCAAGGCAGAAATTAAGAAATGAAAGGCTTTCTAGACACAACATGCACAAATGTATAGAACACAATGAAGGTGGTTTAAGAGACACATTAGCACCAAGTGCCTACATAGAGAGATTGCATACTTGTAACTTAACATCTGAAAGCTCTAGAAGAAGAAGAAATCAAACATAAATGGAATAGAGACCAAGAAGCCATCAAACTTGGGGCTGAAATCAATAACAGAAACAAAAAACAGTACAGTGCATCAGTGAAACAAAGAGTTGCTTCTTTGAGAAAAATCAGTAAGACTGACAAAGCCTTATGCAGTTCAGCAAAGGTACTGATGAAAGGGGCACAAGGTACTGATGAAAGGGACACGACAGTGGAGCCAGTGAGGAAATCAAGAGAATCAGAAAGAGGCGCTTTAAAATCCTGTGCTCCACCAAACTGGAAAATGAAAGAGAAGTCAATAATTCTCTTGATATGCACCACTTACCAGAGTTAAATCAATATCAAAGAAGCAATTTAAACAGACCTATAACCCCTAGTGAAATAGAAGCAATTTTTTTTTAAAGTCCAGAGCCAGATGGATTTAGTGCACAATTCTAACAGACTTTCACAGAGGAGTTAATTCCAGTACTCCTCAAATTAGTCAATAAAATAAAAACAGAACACTGCCAAATTTGTATCACATAGCCCCAGTTACCCTAACACCTAAACCACATAAAGACCCAACAAAGAAAGAGAATTACTTTTTAATTTTACTTGTGAACATATGTTGTGTGTGAACCTTTTCCTGGGGAGATAAAATGAACCCTTTTGCTCATCTCAGATAGGAAACCCACTGTATCGAGAGATGTTAGAAAAAGTGGGGAGGCTACTCCCTAAGTGTGTCACCAGCTGGCCAGGAGCGTCAGCCCAGGACTATGAGACATTGATGTGACTGTTGCCTCCACTGGTCAACTCCGTGGACTCCAAGGCTCTAAGTATGGCCCTTGGACCAACTCCACCACCCTCATAGTGCTCAGCTCAACCCCAGACAATAACCGCCATCCTCACAGTACCTGGTAGAAATAAGACTCTTAATGTTTAAAGATTATCCAATGGATGTATATATTAGCAAATACTCAATACACAAGATGCCCACACAATTAGAATTGTAACCCCAATTGCCTAACCTTGAATGAATAACTACCTTAGACTGCTAGAATCACGTGGACATCTGCAGACATGTTCTCTCCTTTCTCCTCCTTCTCCTCCCTTGTTCCTTCCTCCTCCTAACTCCTAGCTCCACCTACCTCTTCTACTGTCCAATCACCAAGCTCCACTGCAAATATAATGGGCAGGAAAAAAATCCTGCCACAACCCAAAACAGACCAAAGTTCAGATACCATCAACGTCCAACTTGGTAAACTAATGAAGTTTTTTAGAGTTACAGGAGCAGAAATGAGTCAAAGACAGCTGTATCAGCAAGGTACACACACGTATGTGCACACACACAACACACACACACACACACAGCATGAGTGACTGCATACAAAAGCTGGCAAACCTACACATCCTTCAGGCAGTCCAACAGGTTGGAGACTATTCTTCACAAGTGCCTCAGTTGCCTATACTTCTGCATGGCAGCTCAGCTGGTCTCTGCTGCTTCCAGGCAGCTGCTCTGCTCTCGGAGGTCTTACAGCCCTTCCCCTCAGTTTTTTTATTTTTTATTAATTTTTATTGGTTATTTTATTTATTTACATTTCAAATGTTATCCTCCTTCCCAGTTTCCTCTGCACAACCCCCCTCTCCAACCCCTCTCCCCTGCTTCTATAAGGGTGCTTGTCCACCCACCCACTCCTGCCTCACTGCCCTAGCATTCCCCTATGCTGGTCTATCAAGCCTTCACAGGACCTTCACGTCTCTCATTGATGCCACATAAGGCCATCCTCTGCTACATATGCAGCTGGAGCCATGGGTCCCTCCATGTGTGCTCCTTGGTTGGTGGTTTAGTCCCTGGGAGCTCTGGGGCGTCTGGTTGGTTGATATTGTTGTTCTTCCTATGGGGTTGCAAACCTCCTCAGCTCCTTCAGTCCTTCCCCTAACTCCATGGTCAGTCCAATGGTTGGTTGCAAGCATTCTCATCTGTATCGGTAAGGCTCTGGCAGAGCCTCTAAACTCAGCCTTACTTCTGAGAGGGACAGGTTTTATTGTATACTCCGGCAGAGACTGGCCTACTGATTCTGGGTTGTTTCAGGGAGTTCCTGAAGCTAATTTTTAATAGTTTACCTCCCTGCTTAAGCTCCCCTACAGGATGGGAATGTTGTAGTCTTGGAGGAGTGTTACATAACACAGAGTCAAAGGTACTGAGTAAAATATATGCAAATAGAAAAGAAAAACACATCAAAAAGATCATCCAGTATCATCAAATTGCCTTCATCCCAGAGATACAGGAATGGTTCAATATATGAGAATCAATAAATGTAATTGACCATATAAACAAGCTGAAATATAAAACCCACACATCCTCTCACTGGATACAGACAATGCTTTTGAAAAAAATCAGGCACCTTTCATGATAAAAGTCTTGGTGAGATTATAGATACAAGAAGCATACCTCAATATAATAAAGGCAGTTTGCACCAAGCCTGTAGCCAACATCAAGTTAAATATAGAGAAATGCAAAGTAAGTCCACTAAAATCAAGAACAAGACAAGGTTGTCCACTCTTTTCTGTATAGAAATATAGTGCTTGAAGTCTTAGCTAAAGCAATAAGACAACTAAAGGAGATCAAGGGGATACCATTTGAAAAGGAAGACGTCAAGTATCAATTTGCAGATGCTATAATAGGACATAAGTGACCCTAAAAATTTCACCAGGGAACTCCTACAGCTGATAAATTCTTTCAGCAAAATAGCTGGATATCAAATTAACTCACAGAAATCAGTCACCCCCCTGTATACAGATGACAGACAAATGGACTGCAAAAGAAATTAGGGAAACAACGCCTTTAACAACAGCATCAAATAGTATATCATGGGGTAACTAAGAAAGCAACTAAAAGACTTACATATTAAGACACTGAAAAAATTGAAGCTGATCAAAGATCTCACGTGCTCATGTATTGGTAGGATTAATATAGTAAAAAATGGCCATCCTGCCAAAAGCTGCAGAACCCTATTAAAATTCCAACACATTTCTTCACAGATCTTGAAAGGACAATTTTCAGCCTTGTGTGGAAACAAAAAACTAGGATAGCTGAAACAATACTGCATGATAAAAGAACGACTGGAGGTGTCAGCATCCCCAATTTCAAGTCGTTCCAGAGTCACAATAATAGAACTCAGAAATACACATTGAGAAAACTAACGATGTTGGTCTGCTCATAGAAGAAAGAATGCAAATAGATTCTTACTTTTCACCATGCACAAAACTCAAGTCTAAATAGATCAAAGACCTTAACATAAAACCAAGTACACCAAACCTGTTGACAGAAGAGAGAGTGGAGAATGGCCTTGAACTCATCGCACAGGAAAAAACTTTCAGAACAGAACACCATTGACACGGTCAATAGAGTAAGTAAGTGGTGACCTCGTGAAACTGAAAAGCTTCTTCATGGCTGAAGACACCGTCATTAGGACAAAGCAGCATTTACAGATTGGGAAACGTTTTTCATCAACTACACATCTGATAGAGGGCTAATATCTAAACTATATAAAGAACTTAAGCGTCTAGATGCAAAGAAAAGCCAATTAACAATGGGGTATAGATCTAAATAGATAATTATCCATAGAAGAAACACTTAAAGAAATATTCAACATCCTTAGACACACATCCATTATTACTGGAGAGACTGCGAACTTGTACAATTTTGGAAATCTGTGAAGCGGTTCACTGGGAAGAGTTGAACTGATCTTTCTCAGGATCCAGCTATCCTACTCTGTCATGTGGCCAAAGCATGTTTCATCCTACCACAAAGATACTTGTTCAACCATGTTCATTGCTCCTCTATTCATAATAACTTAGATGTTCCTCAGCCCAAGAATGGATAAAAAAAATGTGGTACATTTACACAATGGACTATTACTTACTCAATTTTTTTAAGTGGCATCATGAAATTTGCAGATAAATGAATGGATGTAGGGGGAGAAATCATCCAGAATGAGGTAATCCTGACCCAGAAAGAAGACCCATGCATTCACTTACATGGGGATATTATGTTAAATCAGTGAAAACCAAGCTGCAGCCCATAGAACCACAGACATTAGGTATACAGTAAGGTACTAAAGGGGAAACATAGATCTGCTTAGGAAAGGGAAGTAGAGTAGATTATTCTGGATGGAGGTGGCTAGTTCAGGAGGAACAGGAGTGTTAGAGTAGAGGGGGTGATGGAGAGAGTATGGAAAAGACAGCTAGGACTCTGGGCAGTTGGAGGGGCTGGATGGAAGCCCAATAGAATAGAAGCTTCCTAAAATACATACATACATACATATATGAAGGTGATAAGAATTTTGGATATTGAAATAATAGAGGAGACAGAGACCCAACTGGACATTTCTTGTCACCTAGTGAAGTTTCTAGTCCCTGGATTGGGTTATGTCTGAGTTGTTGGCCAAAGGAGTCCCATGAGAATCCCCCAACAGCCCAGAGCATTGTCAAGACTGTACGTTGTTTTCTACAGACTGAAGACGACTCTTATACATCTCATTGACCAAGGAGAAGTCAAGCTGGTTCCTACAGTCTTCACCCCTATAGTCCAGCATTTTTCGTTCAGTAAGGTACTGTGTAGGGTAATAAAAGAGAAAGGCAAACATCTATTCAGCCACAAACTATTTGATCTCCAATAGTGTGCTGCCTGGAAAGTACGCTAACGCAATGGTGGCACAAGCTTATGGAAGCAGCCAACACCTGCTTTGACGTAAGACCATTCCTTCAGATGGAACCCAGTGCAACACTGCTTGACTTGATAGCCCAGAGACATAGGATAAAACTTGATATTACTACACTACCTAAAACCAAAATATACAACCATAAAATGAGTCCCAGTGACATCCTGCTATCATCATAGATCAGTTCCTTGCTCAGCTATCATTGGGAAGTCATCATTCTAACAGCGGCAGATGGGAACAAATATAGAAACTCACAACCACACATCACACAGAGACTGAGAGAACTTGGAACAGTCCATCCTATATGGCACACCTTATTCAATTCCTCCTGTTAGGGCTCTGCAAACCCTGCAGAAGAAGAAAAGGAACAAGTGTAAGAGCCACAGAGGATAGAGGACACCAAGTAAATAAGACCCTCTAAATCAAGATGATCAACATTTGTTTGAACTCACAGAGACAGAGGTAGTATGCACAGGCCATGTTCATGTCTGCGCCAGGTTTATGGCCCCAGTGTAGTTAGTGTTTTTGTAGGATTTCCACAAATGTGAATGGGTGAATCTCTGACTCTTATGCCTTCTCTTGGGCTCCTTTTCTTCTGTTTGTTTGCTTTTCCATTCCAATGTGTTAGTTTAGTTTTATCTTATATTTTATATTGTTATTGTATTTTACTTTATCACTATCACTTATAAGCCTGTTTGTTCCTCATGGCAGTCAGAAAAGGAGTTGATCTGGATGGGAGGGGTGTTTGGGAGGATATAGGAAGAAGTAGGAGGGGAAACTATGACCAGGATATATTATTTGAGGGAAAAAGATCTGTTTTCACTAAAAGGAGAAAAGAAAGAAACATATCAGTATAATTTCACCTTACTTAGATCCAGTATTATGAAAAGGAAGAGAATCATGATTTATTTTTGGATTGGTACGTATTTCATGAGTTCATAAGTCAGTGAAAGTCAGTTGTTTTTTTCAACAACTTGCTTTTGATGTTAAAATTGGTTGATAATCAAGCCTGGTGAAGAGAAATAATGAATTCTGGAGTGAGTCCAGTTGTATCAGCCTTGCACAGTGGTCCAGTTGTCTATTTCTGCATTGTAAAATAATTCCTTTATTTCTAGGATCTTATTTCTCAACTCATATTTTTCCTAGCCCTGAATTTTAAAATCATAATTTATACAATCAGCCTATTTTAAAACCGATTATTAGATGTATAGTGTAGTTGGGTTGATGCTTTTTTTGTAATTCGTATGCTTTGGGAATGAATCAGGTAAAGCTTGAGGGAATTTGGATGTGTTTACTTCACATGTGAGGCTGTGATTCTCCTGTCCACAGTGCCTAGGACCTTCTTATTTTCCTCATTGCATGTCCTAAGGCCCAGGAAGCATCCACTACATGTGTGAGTAAATGTGAGGGGGTTATTTCAGAAGAAAGCTGGTAGAGCGGCTGATCTCTCTTTCCTTCTCTCTTCATGCTTGTTCTTTCCCTTCCCGTCGTCCATGGAAGGCCTTCACAAGATGCTCATTAGATCCCATCACTATGCTTTACATTCAGAGTCCTGAACCAAGAGCAACCTCTTATCATTGTAAATTGCTGGGTCTCAGAGAAGCTGTTACAACAATTGAAAATAGACTAACACAGACACAGATGGACTGTGCAGTCCACAGACACAGGGTAAGAAGCCAGACACAACAGCTCATGTAATGTAAGAATCCATTTCTATAAAAAGCCAAATAATCTGTAGCGACAGAAAACAGTGATTCCTGGAACCAGAAGCCAAAAGAGAGCTAGACTGCAAACAGACAGGAGCGATCAATTGATTATGATGAAAATAGTCGGTGTTTTGACCACAGTGATGATGTCTTGGTTATATACAAATCTCAAAGCTTATCAGTTGCATACTTTAAGTTCTTTTGATGTGTGTGTGTGTGTGTGTGTGTGTGTGTTGTCACTAGCCAAAATCTACACGTGCACACACTTTTTTTTTAAACGTTCAAGCTCTAATGTCATTTTGAGAAACATGACCATGGATCTGTCTTTGTACTTCTGTCACACTTTGAACACTTAATTGTGTTTAAAAATTAAATATTTTCCTCATACTTCTTCCCTTTACCCAAATAAAACTTTGAACTGATTATATTTGTGTTCACAGTGTACAATTTACTATATGAAATACAAGACTTGCACAAAATCTTTGATTAGTGTAAGAGATTAAATACTAATTTGTCATAATTTTCTGAGACACCACATTAAATTGACTTTTCGGCACATGTTGATACCAGTGTCTCAGACAAGGAAAATTATTCCTATTAAATATTATTTAACCTAGATTATAGATGAGGTAGAAGTAACAATTTAATTATATACAAATCTACAGATGATCATATGTTTATTACTTAAAGATGTTAGGTAACTATACTTGTATTATAAAAATTTTATTCCTATAAAGTTTTAGTTAAGACTGTTTCTTCCATTCATCCCTCCAGAAAAGATGTATATTCTTATGTATAACATAATGTAAATAATTATTAAAGCCTTTGTGTGTTTACTGCTCTGTCTATCTCAGTAGAGTAGAAACTCTGAAAGCAAAGCCTCCCAGCACTCTCATGTGTGTTCAGTATCTTGATAAAGGGGTTCAGCAGGAAGCACCTGTTCTGTAATTGTGAATATGGCCTGTCTCTCCAAGTTCTGTTCATTTTCATTGTATACATTTTGAAGCTTTGTAGTTTTTTTTTGTTTTTCATATGCTTGTGTGTTTTGGATTAATCCCATATTGCTCTTTAACTGGGCTGTTAATTCCTGTTTTGATATCTATGTCTGGCAGTATGGACATACTAGCTTTTATTTGTTTAGTGTGTATCTTTAACCAACCTCTACTAATATTGTGGAGTGTTCTACTCCAGGTAGGCTCCTTGGAGACAGTGTGGGTAGAGCTTGCTTGTCTTTTAGGTCTAATCTGATCAGCCATGTCTTCTTTTCAAGTCTTTCAGGCTTGAAATCTACCTCTCACTTCTAAGTTAAAGGCTTAGACCTGAAATCTACAAGCTTCGTAGCTGCTTTCTGATCATCTGAGCTAGTCTTTGTTCCCTTACCTTCTTGCTCTTGAATGTTTTGGTGATGGTATAGATAGATACCGTGATTGACATTTAATCTCTGGACATGAGCTCATTTTCTTTTACATTGGATTGTTAGATCAAGTCAAATATACTCAAGAGTTGAACTGGGTTTATTTTGTTCCGTTGTATAAACCAAACCCTCCTGACGGTGTGCTGTTATCTCCTGGGTCTTAGAATGCCTCTGCTGGAGGACTTTCCCGAGGGTTCCTGCTTTCCCTCCAGCCAGGAGTAATTAGTGCTGTCCTGTGTCATAAGGGAGTTTTTCCCTGTTCTTGCTGCTGACACGGTAGTAAACAGGCCAAATTAATATGAGTAAGCTAGAACTTAGTTTGATATCAAGCATTTATTCTGTTTATTTTTCCTAGCTCAGCATAAAAAGTCATTTCCCTTCCTTTCTTGAAAAAAGAATTCCTAATTTATCATGACTGTGTCTAGGAAAAATTACTTTAAAAAATAGAATCTGATTTACAATGATCAGTAACTTAAAAGCTAAAAGTAGCAAAATGCAAGGGTTTGCTTCCTATGAGCAGACACATAGAGACAGCACACATTAGGTTCTTTCTGTACATCCACCATGGATGGGGAGACACAGTAGGGAAAGAAAGAAGCAAGAAGCCCCGTAGCTCATACCAACTCGATGTGACCACCTCCTTCCTGCTCCCCTCCCAGACCTGGATACTGATAGGAGCTGAAATACTGTGTAAAAGTAAGCTCATTAGCACGGGGAAGCTATGCTTTAATTATTTTATGTTGGGAATAGCCATTTTTCTAGTGTTAAATTCTTACTGAAATTCTTAACATTTTGAGTTTTAACAAAGGGAAAAAAGAAAAAAAATGCCCTTTCTAGCAATGAGGAATAGTAACAGGGTTCCAGTATTTTCATTTGGTTCTCCAGAGACCTTTCTTGATGACAGCACACCTACAATTCTCCTTAACTGAAATGTCTTAGGATCTGCTTAAAGTAAGCCATCTCGCTTTCTTTTATTTACTATTAGCTATAACTGAACTAGAAATAGTTAAATTGGATGGAAATTACATCTGAAAATGGTCACGACTGAGTCTTTTGTTCTCTGTGAAGTAGGAAGGATTTGAGTTGTGGCTTACATAGCTCCACCTCTGTGTCCTCTATAACCTGGACAGTGTACACCTCACACTGCACCCAACTGAATTTCCATATTACTGTACAGACTTGTTACTGTGTTTTGCCAGTTTGAGCCCTGAACTAATTATATGTGAAATAATGTGTCAGTCAACTCTGTGCCTCATGTGCAGTTTAGACTGTTGTTGGATGACTTAATATTGGATGTCCTAAAATAATTTCTTGAAAAGGGGACCAGATAACTTTTCAGAAATTAATCTTTTAAAATATCTGCTCAATTGATGCTGAAAATTAAACAGTACAGCTATCATCACCACTGTGTGTGATGGCACATGCATGTAACTCCAGGGCTGAGACCACGGAGACAAACAGACTGCTGGTAAAGCCCAGCCTGTGCTACTCAAAATCAGTAAAGAGTCAAGTGCTATCATCTTCTCTAAATTAAATGGGAAAGGAACATACTTCTTCAAAAAGATGTGTACTGAGAGAACATGGAACTAGACTTCAGACTTTCCAAATTCTACTTAGTGACATTTAATCGTGATGACTTCTTTAAGCCAACTGTGAGTTAAAACAAAAGCAAAAGCTATGAATTATGGTTTCTTAACTTACCAGTTGCTATGTTCTTAGCTCTGAAAAATATTCAGAATCGGAGGCATTTGCATATAAGTTTCCCAGTGCCTAGTTTCTGTTTTGGCTATCAGTAACTTCCAAAGTATCTGTCTGCAGTTCTGTGCTCTGTAGCACACACACAGCATGTACAGAGCTAGTGTCATTATACCCTGCAGAGTTTATATGCAGATAGTTTTGTTTAAGACATAGTGAATAAGGCAATGCATTTATAAACACAAGACACTGAGTGTGTAAAAGAAACTCTTTGGGGCTGGGGAGATAGTCTGTTAGTAAAATGATTGGCACACAGGCATAAGGACCAAGTCCCCAGCACCTATGTAAATTGGTGGTGTTTTATAAACAAGAGAAGAGACCAGGATGTGTTTTGGTGGATCCAGGTGTGGTGAGGTGGGAGGGGTGCCCTGTGGGCCCATGCTGAGGCATCCCTTCCCCCTGAGGGACCAGCATTGTGATGGATATAGGATGGAATAGACACAGAGAGAGGCTGGGCTGGGGCGAGGGAGGAAGAGGAGAGGCCAACCAGGAACATGTGGGAGGGGCATGGGAAGAGAGGGAGAAGTGGCAGGGAGTAAGCAGGAAGGTCATTGTGATCTTTAACTACTTCCTGCTGACTTTGGGGTGACTTGTCTCTGGGAAGTCTAAGAAAATGGGTATGCGGATGTTGGTCCAGCAGTGTTGGCTTGTAATCCCAACATGAGGGAGGTGGACACAGGACATCCCTGGGGCATGCTGGCTCTCTGGCTGTGGTGGTCTGAATGTGGTATCCCTATAGTCTTGGACACTTAACTATGTAGTCCCCAGTTGGTGGAGTTGTTGGGATAGCTGAAGGAGGTTAGGAGGTGTGGCCTTGCTGGAAGAAATATGTTGCTAGGGGCAGGCTTTGAGGCTTCGGAAGCTGTGTGCCTTTCCCTGTTTCTCCAGAAGGAACAGTGAGCTCTCAGCCGCTGGAGTCGCCACGCCTGCCTTCTGCAGTGCTTACCTGTTGTCATGGAGATGGAGTCCTTTCCCCCTGGGAGTGGAAACTCAGATAAACCCTTCTTTCTATAACTTTCCTTGTTCATGGTCTTTTATTATGGCTATAGAAAACTAACATAAACCAGACTAAGCTACTATGAGTATGTAAGCACAGGGTCGCAGTGAGGGATCCTCTCAAAACAAGGGGCAGGACTCCAAGATTGACCTCCGGTCTCCACACTCAAGTGCATATGAATCCATACATGCATGTGGGCACACACATAAACACACATGCACAAGTGCTTTTTACCTGCTAAAACTTGATCACAAACAAAATAATTGGATCAAGTATCACCTTATACATACACTTTTCATAATAATTTTATTTTTTTCTCAATCATTTTAAACAAAGCTTATAGATGTTTTTAAGACTGAACAGATCTTACTGTTTATTTCTCTCACAGACTTGGAATTTTCTGCTGTGCTTTTTATAATATCACTGCAGTTATGGTGTTTACTTAATTATAAGCGTATTAAGTTTCCTAATTTGACGCCTCTAGCTCTCATCTGTTTAACTGACATAGTAAAAACAAATAACCCCACATAGTACAAATGTTTGGTTTAATAGCTGGCTGATACATATAACATGAAGTCAGAGACTATTGCTGGATGTCATTAAGGCACTAGCTATGGTCTGCAATACAATGTGTTGCCCAGAGCAGGTATAGTGCAATATTTTATTCTTTATGCAGTGCACATAGACAGTAGATCCATATTTTATCCACAAGAATACTAGCCAGTCGTGAGGCTGTGAGGCAGTATGTATACTGTGTGAAATGAGTGAAACACGGAAAGTCACATACTCCATGACTGTGCTCATGAGAGATAGCTGCATTTTATAACTGGTGGATGGAAAAAGGAGACATCCTCAGTCTCGAGACTTCTGTATAACTCATACTTGAAAACAAACCACCAACTCGCTAGTTTTTTCCCAACATCTGTGAGACATAATCATGACATTCAAGATTTATCATTTCTTGCTTTTGGACACAGAAAAGTATTAGAAGTACAGTTCTTTTACTTTTTGCTCTTAGTGTTAATATGAAAAAATTATCATCTGGGGACTGGAAACTGTATTCTATGATGTATTATCATTAAAGAGTGAGGTAAGGTTTAAAGGTGTTGGTGGGTTCCTCCAGTGGCTTTATATCTTACAATTATGAAGAATTAAGATATAAATTACATTTCTATATATACGTACATACACACATGACACAAAAATGTTAAACTGAAATGAAACAAAAAATTCATAAAAAATTATGGAGTTTATTTTGTGTTGACCAACTACCCCTGGGCATGAGGCCTATGCTGGGGTGGTTGATACTCCCATTGACACTCCATTAGAGCGAACTGACTTTCCTTTTGCCAGAAGGTATCAATTGCAAATTCTTCTTGGTTCAGCATGGGGCCTCATCTAACTTGAGTCTTCACAGGTACTGTGCATGCCGCCACAGTCTCTGTGTTCATCTGTGCACCAGTCCTGTTATGTCTGGAAAACAGTGTTTCATTGGAATTACACACCTCTTCTGGCTCTTAGAATCTTTCTATCTCTTCTGCATACATCTTTGAGCCTAGAGGGGAAGATAAAGACATCCCATTTAGGATTGAGTGCTTCAAAGTCTCTCACTGTGCATATTATCTAGCTGTAGATGTCTGTCAGTTAATTCTTACCAACTTCAAGAAGCTTCTCTGGTGAGTGCTGAACAAGGCATGGATGTGGGTACAGCATTACCTTATTAGGAGTCACATTATTGCTCTGCTCCTTTAGCAGAAAAATAGTAGTGGGCTTTCCTGTAGGTACTGATCTATCTAGTCTAGGTTCCAGCCACTCAAGCAGTGTTGAGTGTGGGTTCTATCTCATGGAGTGGGTCTTAAATCCTGTACAAAATGTTTGGTTAATGGCGTAACATCTGTGTCACCGCTACACTAGGGTATCCTGCAGAGAGCTGACTGTTGTAGGTAGCAGGAGTTGTAGCTGGGTGGTGCTGATGATTACCTTTCTCCTTCGACGGTGTCAAGAGTTCCTTGAATGACTGACATCATGAATGCTAGTCAGGAGGGATGAAGCTTCTATGTAGGTAGACACCAGCTTGACTTGTCCATAAGTAAGTGTTGCCTTCAGCAGCAGAGTCTTCCCATCAGATTGTGGAGGGCAGTCAATAGACTTGGCAATGGCCTGTGGTGTTTGGGGTATTCCATGAGAGCCCTTTGACCTACAACTCAACTAAATGTAGCCCATTGCTGGTATTGGGGCATAAGATGTTTTGTTTTCTGTAAGGCCTTCAGTGTTAGTTGTCCCTCCCCATATTCCCTCCTCTAGCCTGCTCTCTCATCCCTGCCCTCATAATCCTACAATTCTGGTTTCCCTTTTCCTTTGTATAAACCCATTTATAGATTTTATTTTATAAACCTATTTCCTCATCCTTGGGAGAGCCTATCCCCTAGTCCATTACTTGGAACCCAACCTCTCGTTATTCAGAGGGTAAGACACATGGGAAGCTTAATACTTAACATTTGCATATTAGAAAAACATGGAATATTTGCTTTTTGGGTTTTGGGGGGAAGGTCTGGCTTACCTCACTCAGGATGATTATTTTCTAGATCCATCCATTTATCTGTGACTCTCATATTTTAAACAGCTGAGTTATACTCTATTGTTTAAACCCCAGAAATGAACACGGATGAGCGTATGTCTCTGTAGTGAGGTGCAGGGGCCTTTGGGTGCATGCCCAAGATCTCTTGGCAGATCTGTTGTGAGCTTTTGAGGAAACTTCACCCTGATTTCTATAGTGTCTGTACAAGTTTGCACTCTCATCAGCAGAGAGTAAGTGTCCCCCTTTCCTGGCATCCTTGCCAGCATGTGCTGTCATTTGTTTTATTGATCTGGACCATTCTGACCATGTAAGATGAGATCTCAAAGTAGCTTTAATTTTCATGTCCATGATAGCCTAGGGTGTTGAACATTTAAGTATTTTTCAGACATTTGTGTTTGATTTTTTGAAAAATTTCTTCTTAGTTCTATACCCTAATCTTAAATCTCTTTGGTTTTGTACCCCATTTTTAAGTTATTTTCTTGATATTCCTTGTTTTGGGGGTAGTTGTTAGTTAGTTCTTTGTATATTCTAGATACTAACCCTCTCTCAGATATATAACTGTTGAACACCTTTTCCCATTCTTCTTTTTTTTTAAATTTTTTTATTGGATGTTTTATTTACATTTCATATGTTGTCCCCTTACTCCATCCCCCACCCACCCAGGAACCCCCTATCCCCTCACTCCTCCCTCCTCCTTCTCTGTGGATGTAACCCCTACCTACCCCCCCACTCCCACCTCCCCACCCTTAAAATTCCCACCCCCTGGGGTGTCCAGCCTTCATGAGGTCAAGGATCTCTTCTTCCACCTGTGCCCAGCAGGGCCCTCCACTCTTACATATTCACCTGAACCCCTGGATCCCTCCCTCCCTTAGTGCTCCCAGGCTGGTGGTTTAGACCCTGGGAGCTGTGGTTGGTTGGTATTGTTGCTCTCCTCATGGGGCCACAAACCCTTTCAGCTCCAATGGCCTTCACTCTGATTCCTCCATTGGGAACCCCATTATCAGTTCAATGGCTAGTTGTGAGCATCTGCCTCTGAATATGTCAGACTCTTGAAGACCTCTGAGGAGACATCCATATCAGGCTCTTATCAGCATGCACTTCCTGACTTCCACATCAGCATCTACCTTTGGTGACTGCACATGGGATGGATACTCAGGTGGAATGGTCTTCAGATGGCCCCTCCTTCAGTTTCTGTCCCTCACTTTGTCTCCATATTTGCTCCCTTGAGTATTTTGTTGCTCCTTCTGTAGGCTACAGCTATGCCCAATGATGGCGTTGTTTACAGAAGCTTTTTAGCATCATGAGTTTCTGCCTATTAACTGTTGGTCTTAATGCTTGTGCTATTGGTGTCCTGCTCAGAAAGTCCTTGAGTTCCAGCCTGTTCTCTACCTTCTTTTTGACAGGATTGAGGACTGGTCTTGTGCTAAGATCCTTGAGCCATTCAGAGTTGAGTTCTGTGCAGGATGGTAAGCATGGGTCTGTTTGCCTGCATCCACATGCAGCCCTCTACTCTGACCAGCACCATTTGTTAAAGGTCCTGCCGTTTCATGAGTATTTTGGTTTCTTTGTCAAAAATCAGGAATCACAGGTGTGTGGAATTATGTCTGTATTTTCAGTTTGATATTGATCGTCTTTTTTAGGCAAATACTATGCTGTTTTGATTACCATAGCTTTGTAGGACAGTTTGAGGTTGGGGGGTAGCAATGCCTGCTACAGAAGTTCTCTTATTATCCATGTATTTTATTACATTATTAAGTATTTATTTTTAGTTTTTTTATTATTTTAGCTATCCTGGGTTTTTTGTGGTTCCATATGAGGTTGATTTTTTTTTTTTTTAAATTTCTGTGAAGAGTTTTGTTTGAATTTTGTTGAGGATTGCAGGTGTTTCTCACAGTATTAATCCTTCCCATCCCTGAACTTAGAACGTGTCTTTCCATCTTCTGGTGTCTTCAATTTCTTTATTCGATATCTTAAATTTTTTCACTATAAAAGTCTTCTACTTGATTATTTATATATGTATGTGTATGTATATGTATATTTTTGAGACTCTTTTGAAAGATACTGTTTCTCTGATTTTTTTCTCAGTGTTTGTCATTTGTATATAGGAAGGCTACTGATTTTTCTGTTTATTTTCTATCCTGCTCCATTGCTGAAAGTATTGATCAGCTATGAGAGTTTCCTAATGGAGTCTTTAGGGTCTTTTAGGTATACAACTTTATTGCCTGCAAATAAATTTGATTTCTTCCTTCTTGATCTCCAGTTGTCTTTTCGCTCTAAGACTTCAAGAACTATATTGAGTAGGTATGGAGAGCGTGGACAGCCTTGTCTTCCTGATTTTAGTGGAAATTCTTTGAGTTTCTCTCCATTTAGGATGCTACAGACTTGCTGTTAATGCCCTTTATTATGCTGAGGTATGTTCCTTGTATCTAGGACTTTTCTCAGGCTGAAGCATGATTCAGAGTAATTCTGGAGAGACTGGAATAAAGGACAGGTTGCCTGTCCCAGTCCCAGCCTAGTGGGACTATTGGGACTCTCTGGTAGAGAACATTTCAGAGTGTTGTGGAAAGTCAAAAAGGGATGGGGTTGAGCTGTTAAGGAAAGACTGAAAGGTCAGCCTGTTGGGAGAATTTTTTTTTATCACTGATGAACTGTTGATAGGGAGCCAGCTTCACCTTGAACTAACCTCGGTTGGCCATGGTGACTCAAATGTGATACCCGCACCTAGGTAGCTGATGGAGTATTGCTAGGATTTCAAGGCCAAGGTTGGTTATACAGTGAGCAAGCTCCACACCAGCCTGAGATATAGAGGGAGACCCTGTCTCAGAATTAGTTAAATGGGCTCAACATCGCTTCGTGTACTAGGGAACTAGGGCTGAAACTGGCTTTCTTAAAGATTTCTTCTATGGCTTAAGCATACACAAATTATATTTTGAAAGCTCACATTTGCTCAGCAGCTGAAGACGAATTCTATTTGAGTTTTGAAAACGTTTGATTGAATATACTATATATCCATATAGTAAATATTTAAATTATCAACTACAAATAATCATTTTCTAAAATACTATCCATATACATATTGCCTAGCTTTTACTTTTTTGGTGGTGGTGGTATTGTTACTGGAAATTATCTTTACTTTTTGCTTTAAGACAGGGTCTTGCTCTGGCAGGCAGGCTGGCTAGACCTTGAAGTTCTTCTGCCTCAGCTTCCTAATGATAGGTTCCAAGTGGCTGAAAAGCAAAGGGCTAGGTGTATGTTTGCGCATGTCCGTGTAAGTGACTGTGTGTAGCTGTGTAATGTGTTCATGGGGAGGCCTGAGGTAGACATATGGGGAATTGTTCCCTCTTGTTCTCTACCTTATTCACTGAGGAAGGCTCTCTCACTTGAACCCAGAGCTGACCTGTTTGGTTAGCATTCGTAGCCAGCTTGTCCTGGGGAATCCCCTGTCCCTACCTTCTGAGTGCTGGAATTACTGGTGGGCTGCTATGCCTACCTAGTGATTATATGGGTTCTGGGGAGTCTTAATCCAGGCCTCAAACTGCATGGTGAGTATTTTATCCACTGACCAATCTCCCTAGCCCTGAAACTTGAATCTCTAAGAAAATAGCCTTCTCAGCCCTGTAGGCCTAGGATTTTCTGTAGTTGTAACTGTTCAGCATGGTTGTGCATCTCTGTAACTATTGGGACATGGTACGAAATTTAAAAAGTGAAATGAGTTCCATTTTAATCTGTTTTCTTCATTTTTTAAATTAAGTAACCTAGTGTGTTATATGTGTGTATATATCTATACCAAAAGAAGTGATGTTTTAAGTTTTATATAGTCAAATGATTGAGCATCATGTGTAAATATATGGCCTTAGCCCAGTACTTTTATTAATAAAGAAAGCCTTTTATTTAGTACTGTCACGGCACTCTTCCCTTGTGAAGTGCACTTCTCGTACTGACCCTTCTGTTCGTCCCTTAGTTAGACTGTCCATTCTGCAGTCAGTCACCAGTTTGGTACTTGAGCCACTGAAATATAGTTAGCTTGAATTGAGGGTGATTTCTAGGGTAAAATACACATGTATTTTGAAGATTTATTATGAAAAATATAAATATCTTACTAGTAACATTGGTTACAGGTTAGGATGATATTTTAGACATTCGGTTGAATAAAATTATATTAAAATGTATTCCTTGTCTGTCTTTACTCTTTAAGGTGGTTCTCATAAATCCATATTACACACACAACTAGCACATATTGCCATCATGATTCTGTTGGACACCACTAGTCTACCGACTGTCTTTTATATGGAGAGGTCAGATTGTAAAAGGAACCTATCTTTTTAACTTTCCATTCCTGTCTTCAAAGGTTGGAAAGTACTGGAAAGCTGTTCGCACATCATGCCAGCAGCTGAGTGGCATTATTTCTCTTGTGCCTTGGAGCTTTACAAGTCTATCTGACCACCACGTCACCACCACTTAGAAGTGGAAATGGAATGGTGTAAGCTGGAAGAGAGAGGGAGGATAAGGAAAAATAAAGCACAGATCAAGAGCGAGAGGACTGTGTTTGTGGGTCATAGAAAACACTGCTAGCCTCTAGGACTAGGACTTAGTAGTTATATATTGTAACCTAGAATTATACTGTGTCCCGTCCACTCTTCTTTATGAACGGACTTTGGAAAACACTCATAGAAAGATATATTTATTGCTTTCTTAGTTGAGGAACAAACACTTTCACTAAACAATACTTCTTAGGAGGCTGTGGGCATGGCGCAGTGATAGAACACTTGCCTAGCGTGTGTGAGGCCCTGGGTTCTCTTCATCAGGAACCCTTCAGAAGAAAAGACCATTTTGTTCCTGCTTTAAAAAAACAATCTCAACGGTTTCCTTGCGGGGGGGGTGAGTTTTCTCACCATAAGACACCCAGTAGCTCTTCCAGCTCCCGTTTTGTACAAAGAGAATGTTCTTTTGTTTTCCTCCTAACAACGATTGTCTCCGTACCCCATCCCACTCCCATGGTCATGTTTGTTTCGGTTTCCTTCTGTTTGATTTCTCAACCAGACATTTGGTTTCCCCGCTTGGGTTTATTTTCAATCTATTAAATGAAGAGCAGCAAACCGTGTTATGTTTTGTATTTGAAATTGCAAGGTACATTTCCTTTTTATTTTATTTTTAATTTAACTCTTTGTTTTACAGATGAGGGCAGAAGTGCAGTTGACCAAGCAGGTGGTGCACAGATTGTAATTGACCATTTAAGGTCGCTGTGCAGTAGAACAGACCCCGCCAGTGAGAAGCTCTTGACTGTCTTTTGTGGCATGCTGATGAACTATAGCAATGAGAATGGTAAACAAAACTGAACGCTTGCTTTATCTGTGGGGGAAAGTCTAAAATCATTTTCACTATAATATACAGCAGCTATGTGAAAACTGAACAGATTCGCAAGAAGCACATAAAACGAAAAATTCACTTTACAGTGTTGGGAAATTACACAGTGGTCTGAGGTACAGAACTGGAAGTAGGCTTTGAAGGTTGCCCGTGATAATACCTAAATGTAAAACTCAAGTGTATGGTATAGTTTACATTTTCTTGCTGTGAACATTTTCAAAAGAAACAGTGTTCAAGTAGGCTCATGTTTATGACTTTAAATACCAAGAGTAGTTTTAAACAAACATTGTGTTTAGATAGAAAAATAGCTACTATATTTACTTGGAAGAATAAATATTCTTCAATCAAATTGAGCTTTAGAATATCAAAGTTCAAAGTAAGTGTAAATAGCTCATTGTAGAAATTCGTCTTTCAGATAATTTGTTTTCCTGTATAAGGCATTTGTAAGACCTAGCAACAAATGCAAACTTCCACACAGCCTGTGATTATCTATTACAGGAGCATCCACCCATGCAATGATAGTACGTTTTCATAATTCTTTTATGTTGAAAGCATGGCTCATTTCTCATCCTCTGTGTAAAATATTATCTCAATAAGTGATCCAATTCTAGAATGTCCTTGGCCTGCAACAGAGGTCCTTCTGTGATGTTTTTCTTGTGATACTTTTAAGTTTTGCAGTTGTATGTTGAAAACGTAGTAATTCTTTATACTGAATGAGTTTTTTGTTTTTTTTTTTAATGGTAGGTTCATAAGGTCAGTGACTTCTTTTTTCTTTCACCTTTGCTGAATCCATTTTGACGGATTCTAAACAGAAATAGAAATAGAACAGAATCAGGGTAAAAACCCAGTTTGAAGTTTCTATCTGGAGTTTTGCTGTATTATACAGCTATCTGAATTACATTAAGGAATTACATTACAGTTGTTCATGTGGCTTCCTTTTTTAACTTCATTTGGGAATTAATCCAGGAAAGTAGAAAGATCCCAAATGGAAGAACATTTCAAAATGCCACAAAAGAAACTGCAGCTTTGGATATAGTAGACATTTTATGCATCTAAACTAGGAATTTTAGTCTTTTGAGGAAGCTGTTTTAAAATGTATGTTTAAAAAAAGAAAGAAAGTAAATAAGTTGGAAAAGTTGCTCCTCTGGTAGCTAAAGTGCTGGCAGGGCACAAATGGTGACTGAGTTCGGATCCTCAGTACCCATGTTAAAAGGAGACAGAGCTTGAGGGCTTGGTGGTCAGTCCTAGCTGAAAGGGGGAGCTCCTGGTTTAGTGAGGGACCTTGCCTCAAAAGGTACAGTGAAAAGCAATTGAGGAAGACACCCTAGTGTCAGCCTTTCACCCTTTCTCAAGACACAGACAAAATTTCTGAAGGAACCTTCAAAACATGATGTGAGACCTGTGGTAGAGCATCACAGCATAGTGGGGTGCACATGCACTGTGTGTTTTCTAAGACTATGACTTCCGTGGTAAATATGCTTGAGGAACAACTTAGATACTGTGAGAACCTATGTGAATTTGTTCTCATAATATTGGGCAAATTGTGTTACTCCGAAAGCTACAGAGAAGTGCCTTTTTCAAAACATGGTAGATAAACAAATTATTTTTAGGCTGTTAAGGAGACATAGCAAAGGTCGCTTCGTCCTTCTTCCCGTGTCCCGAGCACCCTTTAAAGTGATACTTGTTGCCAGTGCTGTAACTCAAGTGCTGATCTGTCCTTTTGTGTTACTGTTAAAGCATCTTTTTGTGCTATTAGTTACTATCTTACTTAAAATTTCTGGTTAAAGGCTTTAGACTTTTAAAGACTTTAGAAAAATTTTCTATTTAAAGTCTGTCTGAATACTACTAGACTTCTTTACTGACAGGAGATCACTTACCATTGATTCTGTGTACCCAGCACCCAGAAGAGTCGCTGAGACCCAAGAAACTCAGGAAGTACTTTAGGTCATCACTCAGTGGGAAGTTTCTTTTTAGATGTGTTTACCTTTGAATCTTAGTTCATACCCCTATGCTAAATACTTTCCTTCTGTTCTGGCAGAAAAAAAACAATGAGCTGTTTCTTTGAACACAATTCTTTAACCTTTTTATCCACAGAAGAAATTTTTAGTCATATTATTTTTTTAATTTTCAGATAAGAAAGTTTGGAAACTGATTACAGAAAACTCTTAACATAGGCGTCCTCATGAAAGCAGTTTTTTGAATTATGTATTCATTATAATCCTATGTATTGACACTATGCAGTATCTTCATTCAAATACTTGTGTCATTGTCAGGAGACTGTCAGTATGTCAAGATTCAAGTTCAATAAATAAGGAATGAAACAGTTTTCTAAACACAGGGAGGGTATCTGTGCTGTGAGTGTACTTGCTCTGTAGAAGCACTTCTGTACTGCTTGATAGAACTGTATATATAGCTGAGAGTTACTAGTTTATTATTAGACTAGCTTAGGCCTATGCTTTTAACCTATGGCCTATTCCTATTTTTTTACCCATTGATGAAGCAATTAGGACTTTTTACAGTAGAGTGCCTGGGTTGTAAAAAGTATACCGCAGAGCCAGAAATGTTAGAATAATAATTATAAAACCATATTTAAATGTGACAGAGATAGGTTTAGTTACTAAAAGTCACTTAACCTGTTAAAAATCATAATTATTTTTTTAATGTGGCAAACAGTATTCCAGTTGTATAGCCTTGCACAATAACCTGAATATTGATTTGACAGAAAAGCTTGTAAAGGATTTGACATTCAGCTTGAGGAACTGTGGTAGCCTTCTTTTATCTGGATCCAACTCAAGGTTTAAATGAGGAATTCAGAGCTACAATTGTAGATACTTTGTATCATTTTTTGACTGATTTTTTTTCCTGGTTTGTTAACACTAAATGTTGCAGAATGAGAACACTAAGTACTCTTGCTCAGTTATCCAGCTGTTAACACAGGTGCTCTCTGACGGGCAGTGGAATTACATTCCAATCAGCCCATCATAAACTTGACACTGGCATACGTGGGCATTGCACTTGGTACATTTAATCTACTGAACATCCTGTTGGGCACCTCAGAGTTCCACTTATTTAAGCCATGATCACATAGCTAATAGAACACTGTGGTCTATTGCTTCTCAGGCCCAGCATCTGGAAAGAGACATGCTGCATATCAGTGGCTTGGGTAAAAACCAAACCGTCAAGGTCTGCTAGGTCCTCCTGAATCCATCCCATCATCCATTTTAAGTCAAAGACGATCAGTAGTACAGTTTGGGGGTACATAATTCCTTTGATTATATAGTATCCAGATACTAGATCCTTTAGTATTACTTAAAATTTTTATTAATAAAATCACTAGTGAGAGGAGAACTAACTGTGCTGTCCAAAAGCAATCCTTCATTATATAAGTTAGAAACACTATAAATTCTTTATTCTTGTATTAGTATATATTCCCTATTAGATAGAGCATGAGGAGGGACACAGGAAACAAGTAACATTTCCCATGTTATCCACAAACTTAGTGAGTCTGTGTATGTGTACCTGGAGACTATAAACACTTTTCAACACCTTGTGTGGGGACCTGCCAGTTTATGGTTGTCAGTTACAACAGGCATGTCCAGTCAGTAAGTGACAGAAACTCTGCTTAAAGGGTTAACACTTTTCAGTTGGTTAGTTGGTTCATTTTGATACAGGGTCTCTCTGTGTAACCCCAAATGGCCCTGAACTTTCTATATGGACCACACTGCCCTCAAACTCACAGAGATCCACTGCCTCTTCCTCCATGGTACTAGGATTAATGGTGAATACCACCATGTCTGGCTTAATATTTTTCTTAATACGGTTTTGTTAGAAACATAAATAGAAGGGAACAACTTTAAAACAAAAGTTCTAAATGGTGATAAGTAATAAAACTAAATTTCTTAAACTGTGCTATAAAATAAAGGTAATAAACATGCCACCAGGAATTAGTTTCTTCCCAATGTATTAATATACAGTCAGTTGCTTTTTCATTTGACTTTATGTATACATATGGCCGGTATGTATTTGAATATATTCTTTCAATAAAGAATGACACTAACATCCTCTAATCTCTGTACTAGTACCATTGGTTGAAGGGAGGCTGTTTTGTGATATTGAGAACTTTATTCCTTGGGTACTGAAGAGTTTGTTACTGAATTTAAGTATTAAAATTAGTCCTTAAATCAGTTGACTGAAATAAGTCTCTGAAGTATTTCCTGTCTCAGATTTAAAGATTGTTGCTGGACTGACTAGAATGCCCAGTGGGTAGAGAGGTATGTGCTAGCAGGCCTGACAGCCTTCCGTGATCTCTCTCTGGATTCCAAAAGGTGCCAGGAGAGAACCAACTCCCAAGAATGTTCTATGAACCCACATTGAATAGTGGGCACACACACACAAATGCTTTAAAATGTAGGTTTCATTTTGAGAGAAGAAGAACGTAAAGTTGGGTGGGTAGGGAGGTAGAGGGATCTAGGAGGAGTCTGGGGAAATGAAAAATATTGTATGGGAAAAATTATTTTTTTACAGTTTTTTTTTAATTTTTTATTTTTATTTTTTTATTTATATGAGTACACTATAGTTATCTTAAGACACACCAGAAGCAGGCATCAGATCCTATTACAGATGGTTGTGAGCCACCATGTGGTTGCTGGGAATTGAACTCAGGACCTCTGGAATAGCAGTCAGTGCCCTTAACCGCTGAGCCATCTCTCCAGCCTGGAAAAAAAATTATTCGTTAAAAGAATATTCCAGACACAAAAGAATGTTTTCAGTTTTAAATAACTTTAATCATAGTAGCCATACTTATTTTATGTTTTTAAAAGAAGATATTTATTATTCTAGTCATAGTCCAAGTGTTATGTGTATATGAGAAGTAGTTATGTATAATATCTGTTACAGCCCAACGGTGTAGAGTGGTGGACTAGAGTGATCTTAGAGTATGCTATTAGGTTTTATCAGCCAAACAGGGAGAGCCATTTAGAAGAGGGAACCTCAACTGAGGAAATACTTTGGTAAGATTTGTTGGTAGGCAAGTCTGTGGGTCATTATCAGAATTAATGATTGGTGTGGAAGGACCCAGTCCACTGTGGGTAGTGCCATCCCTGGACAGGTGGGCCTGGGTTTTATGAAATGTCCTAGTGTGTTAAGTGAACATGAACAAGGCAGTTAGCAGCACTCCTCCATGATCTCTGCTTCAGTTCCTGCCTCCAGGTCCCTGCCTGAGTTCCTGCCTCAGCTTCCATCAGTGATGGACTGTGATCAGGACATGTAATAAATAAACCTTCCCTCTACCCCCTCCCCCCACACAAAGCCAATTTCTTTTTATCGTGAAGTTTATTTCCTCGGTGAATCTAACCCAGTGACTTGGATTAGCTTCTTTTTCTCCACATTTAGAATAGGAGTAAAAATGAATTCGGAACGATACTGCTTAAAACACATTCTGTCCCAAGTTGTGTTTATCCCTGTGTTTTAGTGTTCATTGATCACAACATACAGGAGCATTTCCTAAATGTTGGATGAAATTCTTGCACTGTGTGAGGCATTACTTCTAATGTTTAATTAACAAGGTGCTTCTATATATTTTCTACATTCTAGCTTTTATATTTATATGCACACACACACATACATATAACTGTAGGACAAAAAAGAAAGCCATCAAAATGTAAAATTGTATATTCCAGTGTACTACATTGAATGTACTCTCTAAACATTTTCTAAGTTTATAAAGACATGGGCCATATACTTTTTAAATTCCAGTTCGTCAATTGAAACATCCTAGTGTGTTAAATGAAAGTCAGTTGGGATTTCTCTTGTGTGGCTGAGTTATTGGAATTTTTATGTTTTATGCTATGGTAACGACTGCACTTTATTTAGTACCTACTAGCTGTTGGTTTTGATGTTAAAAGAATTCTAGATTTTTACTACTTGTGTAACAGTGCTTTTGAATCCCTTTGCTGAATCGGGTAGAATTCCTGAAGTTCTACTGCAAATGCCTTTTTTATTTACAAATTTTTTTGTTTTTAATCCCACGTGGTCAAGTGTTGGCTTTGCCCATTATAGCATCAACTTCTGAGTACAAAAATTTTAAACTTTATCTTAATAAAATGCAATGGTTGAGCTCCTTTGTCAGCATTTTCGATAACCTCATATTTAAAGTTTGTTGTTATATTACAAGAATAATATTTTGTTGGCATTGCTAGCCTCTAAGGTGCTCTTGTACTTGTTACTGGATATTTAACATTGTAATGCTATACACTTATGTAATGTAATGCTGCATACATGACCACTGAGAGCAGCGAATATG